>NC_091471.1:118594100-118897826 GCF_036971445.1 Narcine bancroftii | reverse complement strand
TTCAAAATATCTGATCCCTTTACGTGACTAAATTTCAGAAAAAACATTGATTATTTTGTGGTTGGTGTCTTGTGCAGCAAACAAAAAAAAAACACGCAGAAGCTGTGAGTGAGTTGAACCAAACAAATGACTTTACTTGAACTCTCCAAGAATTTATCAGCACCACTCCCATGACCCTTTTCGGCCCCTTCCCACTGGGACCATGGTGCTGTCAGCCCAGTACAAGCCTGCCCCTCTGTGACCTGGTTAACTTGTGGACTAGTGCAGCTCGCTACATAACCATGCCCCCCCCCTCCCCGCAAGAACTGGGGCTCAGAGATGCAAAGTCCACAGTTTGTAAACAGTTCATACATTTGGCAAGCTAACCTCTCCACCATGGGGCAGGAACAGCTACAGGTTGGTCAAGGTCAAGGTGTGCTGTCGACTGTGAACATTTCCTGCCTACCCCTAATATGCAAAAGGCATATTGTTGTTGTGTCATAACACCTTGTATGGACCTTTGTATGGGCATTGAAGTACTTCTGGTGCATGCCACTCCTTATGAATACGTATTTGCAGTTTTTGAGATTCTTCAGGATGTACGATAGAGCTGGACCATGGCATGAGGTTGGTATGAGGGCCAAGGTACCAACCTACTCACAAAGTTGCATTAGCAGGGCTGTAGGTGTTTCCTCCTGGCCTTGAGCCACTGACACAAACTCTCCCAGAACTTTCAGCATGACCCAATACACAAACTAAGCAGAGGACATGGCCAAATCCTCCTTTGGCACTGTGCAGATGTCAAGGAGCACCCAGGCAGCTCATCCACCCAATCGGAGCCTCAGAGCTGTTGCATGAGGGTCATCTTTACATGCCGATGGAACCTCTTCACCAAGCCTTTGACTGTTGGTTGTAGGACATGGTGTGATGTAACTGGGTCCCTAGGAGCTGTGCAAGCACTGACCATAGGCTGGACGTGAACTGTGCCACCCGAAATGGGCTATCCAGCTGGTGATATTAATCATGGAACAGTTAATCATGGAAGTGTCTGAAAGTGGGACAGCTTCTGGCTGTCTAGTGAACCTGTCCACCATTGTGAACAGGTACATATTGCGTCTGGAAACCAGCAGCGGTCCAATGATGTCCACGTTGACGTGGTAAAATCATCTATGTATCGGCGGGAAGGACTGAAGAGGGGCTTTCAGGTGCCCCTACACCTTGAATGTTTGACAGTGCAGACAAGTTCTGGCCCAGTGGGTGACCTGTTTATGCAGGCCATGCCACATGAATCTGTCTGTGATCAGTTGAGTTGTCGCTCGGATGGATGGGTGGGCCAACCCATGTAGCACGTCGAAGATGTGACGCCTCCCCACTGTGGGAATGATGGGTATTGGTCGGCCGGTGACACGTCACAGAGAAGTTTGGCTTCAGATGGCCCAAAATGCATGTCTTCTAGCTGAAGCCTTGAGACTGCTGTGTGATAGGCTGGTATCTCGCCATCCTGCCGCTGGGCACTGTGAGCACTATATAGTCGATTCCATGGGACAGAGGGTGCACAGACAGGCCGGACATATGGGACAGAGCATCACCCACGAGGTTGTTCTTGCTGGAAATGTGCTTGAATGCCATCGTGTACTCTGAGATATAAGAGAAGTGAAGTTGCTGCCTTGTTGACCACAGGTCCAACTCCTTGGAGAAGGCAAAAGTGAGGTGCTTGTGATCGGTGAAGACTGTGAAATCCCGTCCTTTGAGGAAACAATGGAAATGGCATATGGTGAGGTAGAGGGCTAACAACTCCCTATCAAATGCACTATACTTCTTCTCCGGGAGCCGGAGGTGTATCCTGAAGAAAGCGAGTAGTCTCAAATGTCCATCAATCAGCTGCTCCAGGATCCTGCTGATGGCCTTGTTGGATTCATTGACTGTGAGGGCAGTGGGCACAACAATGTGTGGATGCACTAGAAGGGTGGCATTGACAGAGTGTCTTTGGCCTGGTTGAAAGCTGCTGGAGATGTTGCATCTCAGCTGATTTCTTTAGTCTGACTGGACAGCTGCTTGGAAAGAGGTCGCATGATCCTAGCAGCTGACAGCAGGAAATGATAATAGAAGTTGACTATCCCAATGAACTCCTGCAAACCTGTCACAGTAGTTGGCTTGGCAAACTTGCAAATGGTCTCAACCTTTGAAAGAAAGGGACCACCCTGTGTGGATTGATGCAGTGCCCAAGGAAATCGATAGCCATCAGGCTGAACTGACATTTTGTTGGGTTGATGGCTAGGTAGTAGTCATTCACTCATTGGCAGAGCATCTGCAGGTGTGTTAGGTGCTCCTGCTGTGAATAACTGGCAATGTGGATGTTGCATAGTTAGATAAAACCAAAATCAAGGCCCTGCCCCACTGAGTCCATGTGTCTCTAGAAGGTCTGCTGCTATTTGAGTTCAAATGGCATGCGGAGGAACTCGAAAAGGTTACACGGATTGATGAGGGCTGTTTTGGAGATATCGCTGGGGTGCGTGGGGATCTGGTGGACTGGGTCGAATTTTGACAAGATACTTGCTCCATGTAGATGGCCATGAAGTCCTGGATGTGGGGAGCCAGATACCAGTCGGCTGTTGTGGTTTGATAATAGAAACACCACCACTCTGAGTTTGATTCTATACCTGGTGCGGCTGTCCCCAGCCTCCTCGGTGGAGTGGGAGAGAGACGAGTCATTGGGCATGATGCAACAACTAGATCAATGGATCCCCCACCATATTGCTTGACATGCAACAGGTCATCCGTTTGGGTTGCTAACCTGTGTGGATCACTGAAGTAATCGCCCGCGAGGAGTAGGAGGATGTCTTCTGGCATCTGTTCAAGAACTATCTGCTCAAACAGTAAGCAGGGCCTGTGGCTATCCATTAATGCCAGCACCTTAATTGCTTCATACCTGTCGGCGGCTGGAGGCTGATGTAAGAAGACGATGATTCTTCCAGCAGTCTCCTGGTTGAGTGAACTGACTACGTATTATTATCTTGTGGAGTCTGACGTGATCTGCCTATCCTAAAACTTTGCCTCAGCCTGTTTGAACTAGACTAGCGGCTGTGCGGTCAAAAAGCTCAGCAGCTTCAGAAAGACTGCGTTCTGTGAACTCATGTCATTCATCATGGGATCCAAATTCCCATTTTGGACCATCAGTGGAACGAGTGCAGCGAGTGAAAGGAAAAAAAACACGCACACACACAAATGCTGTGAGTGAGTTGAACCAACCAAATGACTTTACTGGAAACCTCAAAGAGCTCATCAGCACCACTCCCATGATCCTTTTTGGCCCCTCTCACTGGGACCATTGCGATGTCAGCCCAGTACAAGTCTGCATCTCTGTGACCTTGTTCTCATGTGGATTAGTGCTATCTAATGTACACGTTTTGAGTCTGTCATGAGTCAAAGGAGTTTTAAGAGATAAGTTACTCCTTATTCCAATTTCTGTATTTGTATTATCCCAAATTTTAATCAAATGTTTTAATAAAGGTGTATCTCTTTCAGCAGTCATTAATTTCTCATCCCATTTTTATACAAGATCTTCAGCTTTTCTATCTGTTCTTTTATCTCATTCTATTTTTACCCAAGCAAAAAAATGGTTAGAAATTTCATTTGAGCTGCTCTATAGTAATTTTTAGTTAGTGAGCTGTAAACCTCCAAATTCATATTTCCATGTTAATTTTTCTATAGATTCTAGACATTTTACCTTTCCATAATAAAAGTCCTAATATATTTATTTAATACTTGAAAAAAATTGAGATGTTAATATGGGCAATGGTTGAAAGCAATACTGTATTCTTGGAAATATGTTCATTTTTTATACAATTAACTCTTCCTACTAATTCTATAGGCAATATTGTCCATCTATTTAAATCCTCTTCAACTTTTTTAATAATGGCCAATAGTTCCATTTATATAAATTTTGTAATTTATCCTTTGTACAAACTCCTAAATATTTTATCCCACTTGTCAGCCATTTAGACTGAGTGTTTATTTGGCAAATAGTATAATTACCTCTTGCAAGAGGCATAATTTCACTCTTATCCCAATTTTTTATATCCTGGGATATAAAGACATGACTTATTCAAGGATATATTTGTTTTTATTATCTGTTCAAATACAGTGTAGGATTATTGAAAATGAATATAAAGCAAGAATGTTATCAGATCACTCACCATTGACATTGCTAATTACAATGGTAGATAAAGAGAAATTGGTTTATCGTTGGTGTTTCAATTCTTTACTGTTGAAAAGGACAGATTTTTGTGATTTTATGAGAAAACTAATTCAAAATCTTTGTGAAACTAATTGTGCATCCACACCTAATAAATGCATTATATAGGATGCTTTAAAAGCATATTTAAGAGGACAAGTTATGTTATACTTCTAAATTGAAAAAAAAAGACTATTTAAGAGAGGTGGAACAATTAAAAATGAAATAACTAATTTAGAAATAGATCTCCAATGAAAGTATTCTGAAGAAAAAAAGAGGAAACTTATTAATAATAAAATTGGAGTATAGTACAATACAAACCTATCGAACAGGAAAAAAAAGATAAGGTACCAAATAGAAATTAGCTGGGTGAAAGGGCACATATGGCAATTTCTTGGCAATTAATGCAGTGGAAACAGAGACAAATTTTGTTAGTTATAAACCTCAAGAAATTAATGACATTTTAAAATGATTTTATTCCAAGATATATCAAGCAGAATCACAGGGAGATGTTAACAGAATTGAAAACTTTTTGACACATATAACATTACCAGCATTAGATTTAACTAAACAAGCAGAGTTAACATTACATAACATATATAACATAACATAACAATTACAGCACGGAAACAGGCCATTAGGCCCTTCTAGTCCGCACCAAACCAAACATCCCTCTCTAGTCCCACCTCCCTGCACAATGCCCATAACCCTCCATCTTCTTCTCATCCATATACCTGTCCAACCTTTTCTTAAATAATACAATTGACTTCGCCGCCACTATTTCTCCCGGAAGATGATTCCACACGGCTACCACTCTCTGAGTAAAGAGTTAAATGCTCCTCTTACCTTAAGTGAGGTGAAGGAAGCATTAAGTTCCTTACAAAGTAATAAATCTGCAAAAGATCATTTTCTGAAAGGAAAATGGAGTATATTTTAGCTGTCTTTGCAAAGGGCACATCAGTAACAACTGCAAGAAGTGATTTAACTTTAATATATGCAGTCTGAATCATCTTGGAATGCTGCATATCTATCAAAGGTACAAGGAATTGGAAAAGGAAACATCAGAAATCAGTGTTATAGCCTCATTTCAGACAAGTGGTCTTGTGTGGATAACTGCAAACTTTAAATAGTGCCTGTATAAGTTAAGAACTAGAAAAGGAATGCAGCAGTACGTACTTATGCATTTCAGGCAGCACTGCATCTTTTTGCCGGGTGGGACTAATGAACAAAGAAGACAAGGAAAGAAGACAAAAATTATATGGAAAGCAATGGGGCAAGAAACTAGCATTGTTTCAAGATTAGAAGTTGCTTGAGTGTGTAGCAAAGATTTTTATGATCTTCCAAGTTTATACACTCAGAAGTTTATGTCTGTGAATGAAGGAAACATCTCACATATTAATGATATCCATCAATTGTCTAATCTGTGGAATGTTTATGCAACTGAAGTTGCATAATCAATGCTGATTGGTTCAGATGTACTAAAGGCTTTAGAACCATTAGACGTAATATAGAGTGTGTAAAATGGACTTTATGCTATTAAAACCATGCTTATTTAGATGATCAATGGACCATTAGAAAGAAAGAATGATGATATTGCTCAGGATCAGTTAGAAACAAGTGTCAACAGGATTTTGGTTCTGAAATTTGAAGAGTTGTGGGAACAGCAAAAGACTGTAAATAAGAAATTAACTGAAAAAAAAAGAAAAGATGAATGTGAAATTAAATCAAAGGCATCTAAGCAAACACTGAAGGAATTATTTTCATCAGAAATGGATGAAAATTAAGTATTAGAAGATGTTGCAAATACTGCTGGTGATTATTCCTGTGTAATTAAATCTGAGACAGGACTAAAAGAAATGACGAGAACAAATTTGAAAGTAACTTTTGTTGCCCAAAGGAAAGAGCAGACAAGATCTCAATGAAGCAACATGCAGCAAAACTGGAAAATGCAGAAAATTATGCTAATGTAGTAAAGGAATATGTGACTGACAAGCTGGTGCAACTGAATTCGGAGAACAAAATGTTTAAAAAAAAAGGAATTGGAACTATTGGATAATCATGAAAACAGTGAAGGGAAAGATTTTAACTTTGTACTTCGAAACAAAACTGGATTTCAAAAGGATGAGAATGAATCCAATGATTCTTCAGTTTCTAAAGTAACGAAGGGAAAAGTCCAGAGTGAGGCTGACAAGAATAAAGACTTCATTGTAGATAAAATTCACAAAGCCAGAAAACGGAAGAGAAGAATAACTGCTGAAGAAATTAATATAGTTATTGAGGAAAGAGATTCAGGTTGGAGGAAAAGGTTGGAGGAAGAAATTCATATTCTGAAGGAGAACAAATCATTGGTTAATAACACAAAACAGCTGACTACAGAAACTACTAACGATGCAGAAAGAAAGAGATGTTGTATTTCATCAATGTGACAAGCAAGATGAAGAAATTCAAACACTTCGAGTTTACTATAGCAGGGCTAAAAACAGAAATGCCAATGTATCACATTATCTTTTCCATTCAGATCAAGCTATTAACTTATCAGAAGATAATGAGAGAATTACTTTCTTATTGAAAGAAATTAATACAGAATGAGAATATAATAAAAGGCTTCAAAATAAATCATCAGAAACTGAGGCTGAATTGGAAGTTGCAAATTTGGATTGGAATTGCAAGAGAAGGCTGCAGTTCTAGTTAAGAAGATGTGTATAAGACATAAGTGGAACCAGTCTACTTCTTCACAGAATGTTTTTACAAATAATGTGGCTGTTGGTGAGTCTGAAGAAATAATGTCATTTGAATCTTACCTTATAGCCAACTGCAGAAAAGAATGAAAAAAAAGATGAGCAAATCTGTTGCAGGGAAAGTTAAAGAGACTCTTTTATTAAAATCGAGAGGATCAGATAAATCTTCAAATTTTGGTTTTAGGAGTTCAAATTCTTCCTATGGGAAGTGGAATGCTGAAGAAAGGAAGAAAGCCAAAAGACATGCTGAAGAAGTACCTCATGTTAAACTCAAATGGGAAACAGTATCTATTTTGTCTGGGGAAGGTTTAAGGATTACTGATTGGCATTTTAACTCAAAGATTCTGGAGACAAAGGAACTTTGTTAAGTACAAACTGACTTCACATTTTTGTTTTTGACAACTACACAGGTTATATTCCTTCTTGATCCAGAGTGGTGAAGGCTATATTCTGGTAACCTCTGGCCTTATGAAGAAAGAAGATCTGAATATTGTTTAAATGTTTTAGGTTTGATTGTTATTTTAAATTGATTGTGTAATTATTATTTTAGATATTACATCTCATTATAATAATTATGGGCCAGTATTGTAGGAGCAACAATGTGTAATTTGTTTACTTACCTTGTTAGGTCGGCATTCCGGGTGGGCACGGCCATCATTGTTCTTGTGACCATGTGCTAGCTCCAGGTGCATGCGCACTGCATTACTATATTAGAGTACCAGCTAGAGCATGTGCAATGTGTTCATATATTCGAGTGCCAGTTGGAAAATATGTCGTATTGTATGGCGCGAATTGGGAGCTTTAGACTATTTTTTATACAACATAGCGACATAGAGAAGGTTGAGTGAAACGGTCATAATTTTGTTGACCAGTTTTGGTGGTTTTAATGGTTTTTATGAAGAGATAACACAAATGTTATTTATAGTCATTTCAATGTTAAAGAAGATAGTTAAAAGTTTGTGTTCATAAAGGATTTAAATACATCTGGACTTGTACTGGAAATCATTGAATTCTGTCACAAACAAGTGTTTAACCTAGCTTCCAAGCAACTATTTAATGGATCAAAGTCGCTACACAGGGGAAAATACTTTTACTATCGAGTTAGCTATCCATTTCATAATATGTATTTTGATCAGCCTTTGATGTTCCAGAGAAAACAATCCACTTTATGCTACTTCTCCTTCCATATGATACTTTCCAATCTGGGCAACATCCTGGTGAACCCTCTTCTAAAGCCTTCACATCTTTCCTGTTGTGTGACAACTGACAGTTCAGTCAGTACTCTAAATGTGGCCAAAGTTTAATTTGACTGGAACTGGACTTTCAAGACATTTCATTCAATGACCTGACCAATGAAGGCAGGCATGCCTTATGCTTACTCTTCTCCATCTTCTTTTTGGTCTTCATGAACTCTTTATGTTTATCATTAGATCTTACTGTAATAATTAGCCTAATCTCTTCTAAGAATTGTGAGAGAAATGTACAATTGTATTGATATTTTGAATTATCTACTGAAATATTCTTGTATATTTCAGAGAACATTTTAAATATTCTTCCATGTTTAAATTTTTTGAACATTTCATATATGTCATTAACTAAGTTTCTGCAATGGTTTTATTTATAATCATATATTTTCAAGTTAAAAAAAAAATAAAATAAAAAAAAAATATATATATACATATATATATTTGTTTGGCTAAATGGCATGTCACCTATTCTTTCTAAAGTTGAGCATAAAATGAGATCTATTAGTAAACTGTGTAATTCATATAATTACCTATCACTTCCCTACAGAAATAAATGACTGAAATATGGATGATCAGCATGAATAAAGAGCAGAATAAAATAGGCATTTGCTTACTTAAATGCAGGAAAATTATGCTGAACCTCATCAATAAAACAATTTAATGTGAAAAGGAATTAATTTATATCATGCAATTTTGAAAGGAACCATTTGACCTAATTCAGAAATAGTGTTAGTGGAACAAGTATAGAATTATTTAAATTTCCTTAAACTAACACAATTGAGTTTGCCTTTGAATTCATGTTCAATTTGGCTCACACCCACAGCACACATTAGTCATCGACTGCCTTGCTTAATTTAAAGTTACTTAATCTGAATGATTTATTTTAAAATTGCAAGTTCTATCACATAATGCTTGATTTTATGATCTACACCAGTAGTTTTCAAACTGCCTCCCTAAACTCACATTCCACCTTAAGTCTTCCCTATGCCATCAGTGCGCTGTGATTAGAAAGGGATTGCTTAAAGTGGTATGTGAGTGGAAAGAAAAATTTTGAAAACCATGTTTTAATTGTTCCTAATTGACTTGTTATGTTCACGGTTTCATAACTCAAAAAGAAATGGGCCAATGGCAATTTTTCTCAAACAAAATATTTCAGTAACAATTATGTCTAGAGCAACCTTCCCTTCCTACTTAAATACCACCTTAAGCAATCCCTTACTAATCACAGAGCAGTGTGGGGGGGGGGGGTTGCTTGGTGTGAAGGCATAGGAGGAAGACATGGAAAACACCTCTCCTGGCAGAATTAATTAATGCCCGACTTTTAAAAATCTTTTAAAAATAGTGAACAGTTCTAAAATTCTTCTAAAAATCTGAAAAGATGGCTGCAAAAAAAATCTAAAACACAGACTGCAAAAACAAAAGCACCAACTGAAGTTACAGTGATAGAAGAAATTGGGCCTACCTTGAAAGCTCAGCCTCCGATCCTGATTCCTCTCCAGCCATGATCTGCTAAGCCTTCTTGGGTAAGGATTCTCGATGAGCTGGAGAAGGTGGCGCTGGAGCATGGAAAAAGACTACAGAAGTGACTGTTGAACCAACGCGCATGCATGGATCATTGTGCATGCGCACTACAGAAATGATCGATATGGAGCCTGTGGGCCCAACTTTCAACTAGGGTAGCAACCCAAATGAGGGCTAAGCAGAGAGCCTGCATTCCTTTTCAACCACTGACTACATCTACAGAAGAAGAAGAAATAGATGCAAAATTTGCAAAAGTGAAAATAGATTTTACTATTCAACTGGGAGTTATTAAAGAAGATATGACTGTAATGCAGTCAGATATGGCAAAGTTTATTAAAACTTTTGATAAAGTTCAAAAATTTGAAGAAGATTGTCATATAGAGGTAGAAGTATGTAAAGCTACAGTTAATAAGATAGGATTGTTTTACAGCGTGTAAATTCAGAAAAAGGAATTATTGCAAAAAGTTGATACGTTGGAAAATAGAGTAAAAGAAATAATGTTAAAATTATTGGTTTTCCTGAGGATTTTGAAGGTACAAATCCAGTACATTTTTTTCAAAATTGGCTACCTGAAATTTTGAGACCAGAGAATTTTCCAAACTGGCTGGAACTTGCTAGAGCACATAGAGCTCTTAGAAAAAAAAAACTGTATCCAGGACAACCACCACGCTCTATTTTGATTAAATGTTTAGGTTATCAAGATAGAGAAATTATTTTGAAAATTGCAATGCAAAAAGCCAGGGAACAACAAAGCCCCTTAATGCTTTGGAATGACAGAATATTCTACTATGTGGATTTAAGTAATTAAATTGTTAAAAGAAGAAAATAATTTAATCCAGCAAAGTCAGTTTTGTGGAAGAAGGGATATCAATTTGCTTTCTAATAGCTAGCAGTTCTTAAAAGTATTTCATGGACAATACCAAGCACAATTCTTTGCTAATGGATCTGAAGCTTTGGAATTTGTTAATTCACTGCCTAATAATAAGCAGAATATAAGACAATATTATTCATCACAAGAAATGAGAGGGGATTAAGATAAATTGAAGGGAGAGATTTTAACAGGAAGTCAAAAGCCAACCAAGTCAAAATTGATGATGATCAGGTTAATAGAGATCTTGAAGAAGCTTACCATACTTGATTGATAGAAATTAAATTTTGATATTCTGTCTGGGGAGGCAGATTCTCTTTTTTCTGCTTTCCTTTTCTGGGGCCTTGTGCCACTAGTGGTGAGAGCCACTTCTCATAATTAAGGGAGTTAGTGCTGACTTAATCATCATTTTTGTTTTTTTTAAAATATTTTTTCCTTTTATTATTTTATTATTATTTGTGGTTTCTTACTTTCTATCCTTGGAGATGTTGTATGTTTTGAAGGTTGACTCTGAAGATGAGACAATTCGGGGTGGAGAAGTGAGATGAGTATATTTCAAATTATATTATGGCAGTACATAGTTTGAATTATGCAAAGTTTAATGTGAATGGGCTTAACCAAATTAAAAGGAAGAGAATTTTAGCTCATATTAAAAAAAGTTGAAAGTAGATATTGATTTCCTGCAGGAAACTAATTTAACTGAGAAAGAACACTAAAAGTTATTTAAAAAATGGGTTGGTCAAGTTATAGCTTCATCTTTCAATTCTAAATCATGAAGAGTGGCTATTTTAATTAATAAAAAGTTTCAATTTAAATGACATTCAACAGTTATTGAACCATTGGTAGATTTGTTTTGGTAAATTGTCAAATTTATTCAGAATCTTAGATTTTTATGAATGTATATGTACCTAATACAGATGAAGAAAAAATTATTCAAGATGTTTTTTCTTGATCTGGTAGAAGCAAATAGAAATATAATAATTGGTGGAGATTTTGATTGTTGCTTAGATCCAATTTTAGATAAATATACAAAGTCCTTAAAAACTGCTAACATAATTTTGATGTTAATGAAAGATTTCACTTTGGTGGATATTAGGAGGGAATTGAATCCTAGAGAGAGAGATTACTCATTTTATTCTTATTGGTTTGATTCTTATTCTAGAATAGATTTCTTTTTGATTTCAGCTTATTTACAAGGGAGAATTGAACATGTACAATATAAATCTAGAATTAAATCAGATCACTCACCATAATCGATGTCATGTTTAAGTTCTGATAGAATTTCTTCAATTTATAGATGGAGATTTAATTCTTCATTATTAAAAAAATGTAGAATTTTGTGACTTTATGAGGAATCAAATAGATATATTTAGATACAAATACTAATTCATTTGATAAATAAATTTGTTTTATATGATGTGTTAAATGCTTATTTAAGGAGCTAAATAATAAGTTATTCAACTAAAATTAAGAAAAAAATTATCTTAAAGAAGTGGATAAATTATAGAAGGAAATAGCAAATTTGGGAAAAAAAAATACAAAAAGACCCATCTGAAAAAAAGAGGTTAGAATTGATATTTTTTTTTTAAAATGCATTATAACTAATCACAGAGCACTTAGGGATTGCTTAAGATGAAATGTATGTTTAGGGGGCCTGTTTCAAAGCCACTGATCTAAACAATTGAAAAGCTTTGCAATTTCAAAAATGGTACTGCCATTCCATTGCACATGATGCATTAACCCAGGCAACATGGAGTGCCCTTAAACAACATCGTCGTAAAATGCTCATTTGACATTCTTTGTTGAAAAGGCATTGTACCTTTCTAATTTTAAAAGTGGATACAAAGCCCTCCCTGTTCATTCCCATTGGTGAGCCAGTTGCAGAGAACTCAAGAATGTAGAAGCCATTTGAACTGTGAACTCTTGGTAAGTGCAACCTAACTTCATCAAATACTTCACCTAAAACCTCTCCCTTGAGTGTTTCAATTGTGATCATGCTTGATGTTCCAGACAGCTGAACAGAAAAGAACATGATAAATATCAGCAAGAATAGGCCATTCAGTCCCTCAAGAAGGCACTGCAGTGCAGTGAAAACATGACTGATATATCTTGCAGCCAATTTGCTGCACTGCCCCATATCCCTTGATTATTATCTTTTTTTAATGAACTGAGCTTAAAAAAAACCTTCTGGAGGAGAGACCACACACATTTGAATTTCTTTGTCATTTGAAATTGTTCTTTATCAATATGAATATTGCCTACAAATATAAGAAGTACTTGTTTATCCTTACTCTGTTTTCTTTCTGTATCTAATTCTCATTCCATGCTCTTAAGCTACCTCCAGTTCAATGCAATTTAAACCTTATACACCAAACACCTGCAAAGGAAGTTATTGATTACCTTTTGAGAATATAAATATACCACACCCTCCTTGTTTACTCTGTTATCTATATTCAGTATTCATGCTTTTTCCCTTACATAAGTTATGCTTGATTCGGCTCCGTCATATTAATGTATTATCAGTATATATGAAGCACATCCCATCGTGTTAATGCAAGCAATTTCACAATTGCCAATGTCATTCTAACAGATTGGTAATATCCTTTATTTTTTACATAATTTTCTGAAATAGTGGCATCACATCTATCAATTAGAATTTCCATTGCTTCCTTGAAACCCATTTGAGCACTCCAATGTGTAGATCATCATGTTGATAGGATTTTGGAGAATTTTATGGGTTTCTGATCATTTGTTTTTCTATTACTTGTCTTTTTCTTAACTTTCTTATTTGCTTGATATTTCTTATTTGCTGCTTGTTAAGATTCAAAGTTGCCCTTTATTTTCATAACTTAAAGCTTTTTTTAAAAAAAAATTCTTAATATTCACATTCATCTTCTACTTTCTCTTCATCAACTTCTTGGTTTACCTTTCAGCAAATTCTGAAATGATACAAATACTTAGGTTATTTTCTTTCTTTCCTGGCCACTCCATAAATCTTAACCTTAGATTTAAATGCTATTTTGTTACCTTGCTTAGGGCTATCTCATATTTTGGTAAGGTTCTCCAGTCAGAATACTCAAACACATATGCACTAGCCCTTTATAATAGGTATCCACTTAGTCTTCCTGCTTCTGTACTCAAATCATAGTGTGAACCTCTGACATCCAATGATGGTCCCTGGCCAGGAGTCACCACATGATTAGTCGGGAAAGACTCTCTGTGAGGATGGGTGTTGGGTGGGCTAGAGTGTGTCAGGTGGCAGCTCAACACTGCAACACAGGACCCAACAGATATGAAGTTTAATGGCCACTGTTGAGCTTGTTATCATTGAGGAATCTCTGGGTTAGAATAAGCTGTGGAGCCAATCAACAGCATCCTTCACTTCAAACATGTAGTGAGAATCAATAGGATCTGTGTGGTCCTCAATAATGGACTACATACAGTACCTTGTGCTGACTAAGGGGCAGCCCTGAGTTCATCATCTCAATAACAAGCAGTCACAAAGTGACAAGCCCTGGGTCTGTCCAACAGGAGTCAATGGGAATAGCCTCCTCAGTTTGAACTCGGACATTCATATCCAGATTCACACAAGGTTCCCAGCATAACAGTTGCAGGCGTTTTGCTCAGTTTCTAACATAATTCACATTTATGTCTCATTTTACTCATGATAGTAATGAATATAAAATATTTGGTGAGCTCTCTCATTACTGGGAACCCATCCCACCCATCCTCTCTCATTCCTGGGAACCCATCCCACATGATACAAAATGTGCCAATGAATTTTTAATATTTCCTGAACTTCTTGGCTGTTGCGCTTATTCAGCTTCAAAGGAATGTATACTTCTTGCTCGTTATTACCTGATCATTATCAGACCTTTTTAATGTAATTTCCAAATTTTCCATGGCCAACCTTCCCTCAAAACTTTATAATTTAATTGGTTTATATTGAAATCATGATTCCTACATTGTCTTTGTGTCACTTTTCATTTAATATAAAATGGTAGTGTTTCCTAAGGGCATCTTTACAACCAGGTTATTAATTAACTCTTTATTGTTTTACAGCGTAAGATCTAAAATAAGGTGTTCTTTGATTAAATCTTCAGCATATTGCCCTTGAAACTCATCTCATATTCACTCCAGGACTTACCCAGTTTAAATGTAGATTCATCTGCCCCATAATAAACACATTACATGCACCTGTAACCTCCTTGATGATACTGTCTCTGCATCACAGACGCAACTAGGAAGTCTACAGACAATCCACAACAATGATTTCTTCCCCTTGCTGCTTAGCTCCAGCTAAAGTGATTTGACTTTTCCACAATCTATTGAGCTGAGGTCTTTTTTTTTAATCTACTGAACTGTGCTCCTCTGCCTCAGTTTCCTTTTTGCTGGTCTTCCTGTGTTGAATATCCAGAGTAAAGAAGTCACCATCCACCATGCATCTTCAATGGTAATTTTATTTGGATCATAGTAATTTACAATGCATCTCCTTCAACTTGTACAGTGCCCCACATTTGTCTCAGAAGCAGACTTTGTGAACACCAGTGCCAGCTGTGGCTTCTCCTAATTTTTTTTCTGGGCTGTCTAGTAGTCATCTCTACATTCTGTGCTGACACACATTTAACCTGCTTTGTGATCACCCTGTTTATTGTGTGATCCATGAAGTTCTTGCTTTCATGGAAGTGCACAGCTTCTCCAGGAAACACTCCAGCTCTGAAACCCAGAGTACAAGCTATTGCTGCTAGAAATACTTCCTGCACATGCATTTTCCAAGACACTGAAATCATCTATGACTCCCCACATTGCGATGGAAGTGCATTCCACTTGGCTGAGCTTTGCTGTCATACCTCACTTTGATAGATAACTTAGTAAAATTGAAGTTTGTCAGGAAGTTTCCACCAACTCGTTATCTGATTTCAACTAAAATCACTTTGAAAATGTGTTCTTACATTATCAAACATCTTCCAGGGTTGGTTATTTCTACCATCCTAGATCATCATCCACCATTAGTCTGATGCCCCAATCCTTTCTGATTTTCATACCTTGAGAGCCACATACTCAGAGAACCCTTGGGCTGAAACCTTATTGAAAACATACAAAAGTAAGATAGACTCAATAGGATAGGATGCAGGAAATAAAAGCATATCACTGGAGTTTCTATTCCCAAAAATTGTGCAGTGAGCCACATTCCTGTCCACTACTGCTTGAAGTGTAAGAATGTCACAGGGTATTTTGCAAAGGTAATATCTACAGGCAGATCTCTACCTATATTCTCAAACCATTGCAGGAGCTAGCCTGTGCCATATACCAAACAATTAAGGGAAATAAAGTTTAATGTGAATAGGCGTCAATGGAGAATTGAGATTATAATCAGATTAGCAACAGTTCAGAAAATGGTGGAGCAGGCACAAGGCACCAGGTGGCCTGTTCCTGTTCCTAATTTTGATTTAAACTTGAACTTGAGTGAAAATCTTACCATTGAGGGTGATGGGTCAGAATATCCTGATATTTTCCTGAGCTTATCTCTGATTTCTGTCACTGAACATTTGTTCACTTTGATTGTCCGTACAGCAAGCCAAGGAGTTCTGAAGAGCCTCAAAGAGTAAGTATGGATGGATGATGCACAGGGGCGTTGGGCTAAATTGATTATGATTCACTTATTGGCCTCTCTACACTTTTTTGGTTAAGTACGGCTCAGAACAGGCAAAATATTTATAATTACAATCCACCAGATCCACATAGAGATTAGTTGTCCTATGATTGCAGTTCAATGTTATCAGCATGGAAGATCAAAAAGACATGGCGCAACCAGCTGCAGCCTCCAGGTCTGTGTAATTTGTCAGGTGGACACATGAGTAATTGCCAAATGGCTTCTTCATACAACTGTCATAATAAAGTGATTTTTTTCCCTTTGTAACATCCACATCTCTGCTGACACAAGTTCCCAATCTGATGTCCTGACTCTTTGAGATGGTGGCCCAGTTTGTTACTGGACCACTGATCCCGAGATACGAGTTCAAGACGCATCAAGACGTATCATAGAAGCTGGATAAATTAAAGGCAAGTGCTTAAATATATTGAGAATTTAAATGTGCCAACAATGGTAAACTGAAAAACACTGGTTTGCATTAAAAAATATCACCTGGCTTCATAAAGACACTTGAAGAAGAAAATCTACCACTTCTTCTCAGCCCAGCATTTATACTGTGAAGTCCCGGCCCATCACTTGAATAAAAAGGTAGGGAAGGAGGGAAGAAAAGCTGGGGTAGGATCACAATCCACCAATAAGAGGCTTTAGGAGCTGCTGAATACATTCTGCATGACCAATAAAAATGACACATTCAATCATCTTCAACAAAAAATCCTATGTTGTCATTTTATTTAACTCTACATCAACCTTCTTCTTCCCAGCAGCCTCTTTAGTTACACCCCTGCTACAGACCCACAGGTGTCATGACACTCCTTTCTCTCCTCCTCTGACCCCGCACATGCATTTCAACCAGTACACTGTTCCTGCCCCCTGTTGCAACACACGCATGTGTGTTACATTTCCCGGGTGTCACTACTGATGGATCACTGGCAGCAACCAGCTCTACTGAACACCCACGTAAGTATATGGCCACGAAGCACCCCCACCCCTCCCCACCCACCATCCCCAGTCTCTGAGTCATGCAAGGTGGTAGCTGTCTGGATCTGTTCCACTACAATATGGCCCAGTGGGTTGATTGTCCTGCTTGATTAAGTCCAGTACTGCAACATGGGCAATAAATGAATCGACTGCCTGGTGTCCTGAGATTTCTTTAGTATGGGTAGATGGCTGATCCTTGACATATGCTAGCTTCAAACGGACAATTGAGACTGTGAGAGATTCCCGTTCTGCCAGATAACAAAACTTTTAGGCTGGCACTGTACAACCTCATAAGGGCCATCATAAACTTGCTGGAGTGGCTGGTCAATGGCATCATGTGGAACGATGACATGCGTACAGTGTTGCAGATTAGCCGGCACATTCACTGCATTGGTTGCATGTTGCATTGGCGTTGGTCCAAGTTATTGCATGCTCTGCCATAGTCGGTTAACATTATTGGCTGGATCATACAGACTAGTCACCGTAGTCGATTCAACAAATTCACCAGGCAGTGTTAATGTGGTGTCATATGGCATTTCCACTGCTGAACAACTGAGGTCCGCTTTAACATATGAATGCCGAGGAAAACCATGGCCAACCATTTGCTCCATAGAGATACAGTGCCCGTCCCAGTTGTCAATGGTGCTCGTAATGGGTGGTGGAAACACTCAACAAGGATGGTAAGTCATAGTTCAAATGAGGGTGGTGCCCAAAAGCTCAGTGAGAATCTGGAACAGTACCGACTCAAACTGAAACCCTCAGTCAGTTTTAATGGTGCTCAGGACTCAAATGGCCAGAATCCATTGGTTAATGAATGCACGAGCAACTGTCATGCTTAAATGTTGGAAACAGCAATGGCTTCCTGCCATCTTAAAGCTCATTCTTTACACGTGGGTAAGTGTACCCTGTCAATGGTGGGAGCAGACCAACAAAGTCCAGATGGACTTGATCGAAATGAGAATTTGGAACAGGAAAATCTCTAAGTTTTGATTTCACATGTCTAGAGTCTTTAGAATGCTGACATGGCAAGCAGGTCCATGTCCGTAATCCAACATCTCACTTAATGTGAGGCCAGATAAACCACTCCATAACCAGCTTGACCATCATGAGATAGGTTGTGGAGGACACTGAAAACTTCCTGATGATTATTATGGGTACAAAGTATTTTGGTCTAACAATGGAAGTGTGTCACCTGACTCACCAGTGCACAAGTGTTGATCCAGCAGTACCAGATACGATCAGGATCCATGTGCTGTGCTCAAGCCATGGCAGCAAAATCAATAGTAGTCATTGTATTTAAGGGTTGCACATCTTGTTTGGACAGGGCGACAGCCACTATATTCAATTTCCCTTGAATGTGTCAGATGTCAGAGGAAAATAAGTGTCAGACTTCACGTAGTGTGTGCTTGTTCATGAGGTGTATATATAAGTAGTTGGTGATCTGTATAAATGGTAAAATAGCAAATACCTAAAGTGCTTTATTGCAAGGTAGATGGCCGGGAGTTCTCACCCCAATGTTCGGTACCTCATCTGAGCAAGTGACAGTTTCGCCGATAGAAACACCAGAGGATCCAACCTCTTATCGACTCATTGCTCTAACATTGCTCAAAAGTCAATGGAGGCAGGGAGAGAGAGCATGAACATAGTGGTATCAACAAGCATAGATCTCACCTTGTTGAAAGCACAAAGTGCATCTTCATCCAACACGAAGATCTTTAGGAAGCTGACTCTTTAAGGAGTTTGTTCAAAGGTAAGATGGATGTGACAGGGTTTAGTAAGAAATGGTGGTAAAAATTCATCATCCCTTGAAAATCCCACATCTGGCCAAACAAAATGGGCATTAGGAAGTCTCAAATTTTCCCTAACTTTGCTTCTTCTGTCAATATACCATTTCTCATAATCCTATGTCCCAAAAATGTAAGCTCTGCAGCACCAAAAATGCATTTGGCTGGATTTATCACGATTCCAAATTCATCGAGACGCTACAACAGAGTCATAAGATGTTGTATGAGCTCTGCCTGGTGTGTGTGCTTAACATGAGAACATCATTAATGTAAGTATAAAAGAAACTGAGGCCAGAGAGGATGTGTCCATAAACCACTGGAATGTTTAACCCCTTGAATGGGCATGTGCTTAGTTTGAGACTGGTCTTGTGAGTGACAACGTTTGAGGCGATGAATGCAGCTCACCTGCATACAAGTGCAGCAGTCAATCACACATCGATTCTACATGTCCATCAGCAAGGAATCAACAAGAAATTAATGACCAGAGAGGTGGTCCTTGAGGAAAAGGTGGTGACAGAGTTGCCCATGGTCAGCAGTCACCTTTACTTCCCGGACCCAGGTGCTGTTTGTAAAAGGCACAAGGAGGCAGCTCAACCAGGCTATGGCACCAAATTTCTGATGCTTCCACCAAAAATATTGGGCGCTGCCCCTGCACATACCCCAACCTGCACAATTCCAGATGGACCAGAAACAGGTTGTCAAATTCTTCACTTGCACACTCAGGGCTGCCACTTGTTGCTCCAGCACAGTTTTTTTTTCTGGCTAACTGGTTGCTGTGCCAAATGTGCTTAGCTGCACTGCAGAGATCATGTCCATACCAAGGTCAGAGTGTCTGACTAATTCATTGATGGTGGATGCCCAAAAGACACCTACTAAATGTCCCTGACATTTTACAAACAGCAGAGGATCTTCTGTTTCCAGACGTCTTCTTTGATTCTCTCTTCTCCAGCCATCCTCAGTCATTTCCTCAGCCACTGTGATGGTCTTCTAAGGCTGTCATCAACTAGCATTTACGCAGTTTGGGATAGTTGGGATGGTTGCATTGACTGCAAAATGGTTGCCTTAAGGATATTGTACGAAATGCATTCACCTGGATTCAGTAGCATGTCTTCCACCTTGCAAGCAATTTGCTCTGTGAGATGCACTGCAAGCAAACTGAACTCTGTCTTCAGACTTGTTACATTAGGTGACAGGAAATGTGCCTTAAAGATCAAAAACCATGTTTGTGTGTTGTCCATAAACATGGTGGTGACTTCAAGCTTGACTTCCCTGACTACCCCCATAATGCATTAAATGCATCAGGCATTTTCATCCTTACCCAGAAAATTACATGAACCAATGGGGTCACCAGTTGTAGGAGCTGCTGAGTACACACTGCACAACCAATAAAAAGGAAACGCTCAATGGTCTTCAGCAAAAACCTGTATTGACATTTCATTTAGCTCTATATCAATCTTCTTCTTCCCAATCTTCTTCTTCTCCCACTTCACCCTTTGCCTTATCGATTTGCTACAAACCTGCAGGTGATTGCTACATTCCTTTCTCTCCTCCTTCTGAGACTGCACTATGCTGCTCCGGCTCTCTATTCCAACATGCGCATGAGCATTACATATCCAGAGGGTTGCCACTGAAGCAACACCAGCTGCAATTGACCCTTCTCAAAGCCTGCATAAGACAAGGTGGATTCAGGTGCCTGCCTGCCTGCCAATGAAGGACTCAGGGCCGCAATATTGGTTTTACACCTTCGATTCCCATGCACACTGCATAACCTGTCGAGTTTCCTCAGTACTTTTGTGCATTGCACTACAAACAAGGTTCACCAGACTTTTCTTTATAACTCCAAGTTAGTTTGTCTTCACGACTCCTTTGCATTGTGAGTTAATGCTCTGATCATTTTACCACTGCCATGCTGTTTGGATAACTAAATTTTGTAATGAAAACTAATAGACTTCTTAGAAGCAAGCTTAGCAAAATGTCAGTGAGTTGATTTGAAAGATTTTTGAAGTAGGTCATTTTATAAACTTAATTAGTCCAGATCTGTGTTTGTCCATCTCCTTAATTTTGCACAATTCATCTTGTCTTTTTGTTTCATCTGCTTTTATCAATTTATTCCCTAACTCTCCTCCATTTCCTTTGCAGGATTTCATTACTTCCCCCACCCCTTTCTTATCTTTAATTTATCTCCATTTACTGTTATCTCACAAATGCTTTTAGTCTCAGTGGGGGAGGGGGGAACATATAAAATGCTGACAGTGGTAACAGCCTGAATCTTTGACCTGGAGGTCACATAGCATGCCAGTAATCACTGAGCAGCTTTCCTTTATGATCTTTATTGAATGTATACTGGTTTCTGGTTTTGACATCTGGCACCATCCTATCTAAAGGCACCTAAGATGTTTTCAGAAGTGTTGATTCCATAAATAGAAAGTAAAGGTATTTGAAACTGAAAACTTTCATTCTTAAAATAATTTATTCTCTCTTTCTAGACATTATTACATAGTACTGTACATAAAATCTGTGAGATACACATGTATGTATATAAAATTAAGTATATAATATAAAGTTGGCGATTTAGTGAAGTATGTGTGCATTTATGGTCTTATCAAGATGGAGTTATAAATTTTTAAACCTTTGATGGAGATAAGGATGGCTGGGAAATTCAAGATCTTTTCTCCCCCACAGTCATACATATGAAGAAACCAAAACACTCGGATGGGAAGTGTCGTAGTTCCATATTATAATCGTTGTGGGATACTGTCACTTGAGTGAGGTTTATTTTACATGGGTTTTACATTTTGCTTTAAAGGGTCACTCCTGTCTTTGGGAGATCTGACTGAGAGGCTTTACAATTGACAGCATACTGCTAAAACAACTTCAACTTCTGCAGCACTTCCTAAAACTGACATGCAGGTTTTTTTTACAGCCTTCAGCTGGTAAGATAATCATTCAATGGATGTCTCAAGGGACACCAAAATCCATCTCTAGTAGCATCGGTGCAGCCATTAGTGGTCACTCTGGATGGGTCATCACCGTTGGGGCAGCAACCAAGATCCTTCTTCCAGAGAATCTTCACAGATAGCAAATGCTACCTTAACCTCTTTGGATCAGAGATGTAAAGCAGGCACTGTATTCATGAATAAATGTTTTCATTTTCTTTATCTTACCGGAAAGGAGGGTGACATTTCAGCCCTGTCAGCATTGGTGGCTTCTAACTGGTGCAGGTCACCAGATTTCAGATTTATTTTCAGAGTACATACATGACATCATCTACAACCCTGAAATTCATATTGACCATGAAAGGAATTCACTCACTCATATAGATTCCTCTTAATAATCCAGTCCCTCTTGTGGTTTCCATTCCCTCACTGAGTAGATCATAATGTATCATCAAAAGAATGGTTTGATGGTGAATATCATGTCGCAGAGTCATACAGCATGGAAATAGGCCCCAAAACCCAACTTAAACTCATCATCAAGCACTTACTTTCACGAATCCTACTCTATGTTATTTATCTCACAATCCCATCAATTCCCACCACCCCTATACCCTGATGATATCACTCACCTCCACAGTGGCCAACTCACCCATAGACCTGCATGTCTTTTGGACATAGGATGAAAGCCGAGTAACTAGAGGACATCTGTACAGGACCAAAAGGAATGTAAACACCTCACAGACAGCACCGGAGGTCACAAATTAATCCAGATTGTGCATTTGTGAAGCACCAGTTCTACTGGCTATGGCACCAAGAGAAACACACCCTGAGGAAATTCTATGTGTGATAGGATCATCATTAAGCATTTGCACAGAAGCAGGGAACATCCTCAGGGAAGAGGATGTGGTCTCCTGGTTCCACACAAGTTCATCTGAAAACTTAGTGATGGAATTCCCCCCTTATTTCTTGTCATCCAACCAGGCAGGCAGACCTTACAGCGACGTGACTGCCCAACTGTTTATTAACATTTTCTTTTATTTTTAAACTTTATTTAAAAATTTTATCACATGAATAAAACAAAAAAGATTACATTTAAAGAAAAAGAAAAATAAAGTAATTATTACAACACAGCATTAATGTCCTTAACTTAATGTCCTAACCCACCCCCATATATACGGCCACTAAAAAAAATCTATATATAAAAAAAAACCCACCCTTCCACCCCCAAAATAAAGAGTGAAGAATTAATAAAGTTAATAATATTATATATATAAAATATATGATTGCATATTTCCTAATAAAAATATATCAGGATCTAATACAACATAGATATTATATAAACTATTAAAAATAGATTGAATATATTTCCAAAACTGTTGCAATCGATCACAAAACCAAACAGTATATGTAAAAGGACAAGTTTATTATTATATAATGGCTTAATTACTCTTAGATACTTGTCCAATAAAGGCTCCAATACCACATTTAAATCTCCCCAATCATCACATTAAAATTTATTTGTCCAAGTAATAAAAACATATCCACAACAAAAGCTGTATCCTCAACATTTGGAGCATAAACATCAAACAAAGTCCAAGCCTCGTTAAGAATTGTACAATTCAGTTTTAATAATCTTCCACCATTTTTCTCTTCATTCTGTAACTGAAATAGTAGATTCTTGTACACCAAAATTGCCACTCCTTTTGCCTTTAAATTAAATGAAGAATAAAAAAAAACTTGTCCAACCCATTCACCCAAATGTTCCTTATCTGTTAAATAAGTTTCCTGCAAAAAAGCCACATCAATTTTAGTTTTTTTAAGTAAGAAAATACTTTCTTACGCTTAATAGAATTATTTAAACCCTGGACATTAAGAGAAGCAAACTTTAATTTAGACCTTTCTTACAACAACACAACAAGAAGAAAAAAAAAGAGAAAAAAAAAGACCCCTCCCCTTATCCCCTCTTAAAACTACAACAAAAAAAAGAAAATTATTATTTTTTTTTAAATAAAAAGAAACTTCACTCCTTAATCCAAAAAAAATAATAAAAAAAAACAGGTAAGAGGTTACAACTACCTCCCCCTGTCTGAACCGCACAATGCGGTAACTCCCACAAAATATTGGGTGAGAGATAACTCACGTGTAGCTGACGACTTCTGGAAAATAATGCCCACCCAGTCCCCTCTCCTAACTCCCATTTCACATTAAACTATCATAATTATCTAAATCTTCTCAGAAAAAAAAATTTAATCAGCTTTGTCACTCCGACCACCATTGCTTCCATTTCTTCTTGAAATTCGATTCCCATCTTGCGTCTCCACACTCTTTGGAGACCGTGGAGGACTACGTCGTTCCTGGAATTGCGTGATTGGTAACAGTTGAGCAAAGTCCATAGCTTCTTTAGGGTTATCAAAAAATTTTGGTTGACCTCCATCCTGGAAAATCTTCAATACTGCAAGGTATCTAAATGTTGCTTTATATCCTTTTTTCCATAGCACTTCTTTCACAAAATTAAATTCACGTCGTTGAGACATAACTTCTTGACTCAAATCCAGATAAAAAAAAACACGATTGTTCTGGACCATCAAAGGAGATCTACTTTGTTGCGCATTTCTAATAGCCACACGCAAAATTGTCTCTCTATCATAATAGTTTAAACAACGGACCAGAACAGGACTGGATTCTGACCTGGAAGAGGCTTTCTTCTCAGAGCTCGGTGAGCACGTTCCAGTATTAAACCTTCTGGGAACTTATCTTGTCCTAACACTTGTGGAATCCAATCGGTAAAAAAATTTCTTGGATCTGGTCCTTCTATATCTTCTGGTAAACCAATAATTTTTACATTGTTCCGTCTGGACTGATTCTCCAAATAATCAACCTTTTTCGCTAAATTTTTATTCTGGATTTGTAAAGTTTCAATTGTTTTATTTACGTCTTGTATTTGATCTTGTACCTCGACTATATCTTGGTCACAAACATCAAGTCTTTCATTCGTTTCAAGTTTAAAAGCTCCATAATCAACCATCTGTTGAGTATTAATATCCTCCAAGGTATTAAGCTTAGTGTTAACTTGAACCAAAAATTTACCTATCTCTTTGATTGAAGAAGATAACTTAAATTCAAGATTCTTGATAAACATATCTACTGGAATAGATTCAGACAAAATAGGATCCTGCTGTTTCTGAGTCAAAGGGTCTTCTAATCCTTCCCTTAGTTTAACTGCTTTTCTTGCAGTCTGACTACGTGTAGAAACCCCTGCCACAACCTCCTCAGCAGTATCAGAAGACTGATAGTCAGGGTTATCCTTAACCCATATTACATCAAAAGCCTTCATTACATCAAAATCTGTTGAAGTCTTCATAACTGGTGGTGCATTTCCCAGCGCCACCGCTATATCAATCGGCGGACGTCTCTTTAAAGTCGGGTCTTCAGCTGGCGGCGTCCCAGCTGTTCCAACTGTCAAAGGTTCAGTAACAGCGCTCATAGCGGGCGTTGATTGAAATACACGCGCCCGGCTAGCCCTTTGTTCCACAGGCTGCCGGGTGCCATCTTTAAAGAGCCCTACCAGTACAGAGCGGAGCTCCGTTGCCGAATCCTGCACTTCTCCTCTTGGATCCATTCCACGCCGAGTCCTGGCTTCTTGTAAACAGGTAGGCTCAGATAACTTCGGGAAATGTAATTTTTTAGCAATTTTTTGCCGTTTTCTTTTACTTTTTTTTAGCAATTGTACCATTAGAAGCTAGTTCAGCACCTCTAACTATTTATTAACTTTTTAGAAAGTTTCAACGGACACTTATAGACAAAACAATAACAAAGAGTCAGGAGAGGACTGGAAGGCACATCTATTCCTTACGCCATCTTGCCACGCCCGTTTATTAACATTTTCATGAAGAAATGACAATTCTAGTTATTACCTAAGCCCACTAAGGCAGTTCTCTTGCACCAGATTTTCTTTGCCCGTTGCTGGACTGGAGCTTGCTGCCACTTGGTGAATCTCCCTTGGAGACACAATCTAACTTCAGCTGTTTGATTCTTGCACTGTCTCTTTCTGAAATTGCACAGCCGGGTGTCACTCAATTTATTTATGATTATCATTCTGCCCTCTCTGAACAACAATGGACTTCTCGTGATGCCTTTTAAAGACAAGATTGAAGTTAGTTGCATTTCTAGGCTGTACCCAAATCATTTTGTGGAGCTGCAGTAGAAAGATAAGAGTGAGATTGCCTTCTGTAGATCAGATGAAAGAGGAAGTAGTAATCACAATAGAACATTCTTAATGAGGATGCCTAGTGAACCTCTTAAGGAGGAGGAGGTGGCCTTCAGTGGGTTGAGATATTTAGCTTACAAGCACCATCCACCCACCCCCACTCCACCCATTCCTCAGTGTCTTGGCCGCAATGAAGGAGATGTAGGACATTGAGTAGCATTTGCATTCTTCTATCTACTGAAGCTTATTCTCTTTGTGGGTGTTGGAGAGCACAGAATAATGTTGGTGAGGGGAGAGGAGGGGGCTAATGAAAGAAAAGGCTGAAGAATATTAATAGTGTAACTGTTCATGAGATGAACAGTTTGCATGGGAGTGAGAGGAATGTGATTGTGAGTGAGTACAATGATTGGGGTCTGCCAGGCTCTTCTAATAAAGCCATGGCAGTCTCTTCCAGGACTGCCTGCAGTCTGCTTTCGTCACAACCCAGTGCATATGATGCTGGTACAAAATTAATGAACAAGAGCAGGATTCTTTCTAAAAATCTGGATTCTCTCTCTCTTTTGCTCTCCCCCACCCTTTCCATGCCCTCGCTTCCCCCCTCCTGCAGCTTCCCCCCTCCTGCTGCTTCCCCCTCCTGTAGTCACCTTCTCACTCATGTCTATCATAATTATATGTTCCAGCTGCTATGAGAGTGTGGCTTTAAGAGCTGATGCTCTTCTCTAATTGCAGCACGGTAAAGCATTAGCAGCTGCATTCAATTGTGCTGGGTCCCAGACACCACACAGGGTTGATTATATTCCTTTCTTGGTGCAAGTCTCGTGAATGATATTTTGATCCTTCTGCCACTGGGAACAGTTTCTCTCTGTCTACATTTTCTCTTCTTTATTTTAATACCTGATCTCTGACATGTCTGTTCCAAAATTAACAAACTTGCCTCCTCCAGGTTATCCACATAACTGAAGTTCTTCATCCCTGGAATCATTTTAATAAATCTTTCTGCAATCCCGTGAAAAGCAACGATGATTTAGAGCATCAATAATACGTGAAATCCAATTTCTAGGTATAAATTAAGTCAAGCTCCAATAAGTCAACAGTTTGTCATGCTAGAAAGTGTGAACAGTTTTGAACTTGCTTTAAATTCCTCATTCTGCTATTTTAAAAATCAATTGCATATTTTTTTTTAAAGGAAGTATTAGAACTTTGAAATAAGTCAGGAATTTCATACGTGTTTCATGTATTCATCTCTCACACAACACAATTTTGTTATTCGTTCTATTTTCTTTGAACCAGATTTTATTTCCTTTAGTCTAAATAATTTGTGTTTTTCCTTCTTTAATTTAATCTTTTTCGAATCTACTGCTTTATTTCTGTAGAACTCTGCCTATTTTCATTTCAATATCTGTTAAGAAATCAGGGTAGATTTTTAATTGCTTCTTGAAGACAAACCTGATTTTTCAGATCATGATAAATCATTACAAAAAATAAGTTTCGATGAAAATGAAAGTCAGTCAGTTTTAATAACCGCTGACCCACGCAAAATTGGCAGACTTTCATTTGGCTCTGCCTGATATTGCTATTAAAACTGCACACCAATTTCACAGAGAATAAAAGGCATGAACTTATATCCTATTACTTGGCAACTCATTGCACTGCTAAGATAATCATTCAATGGATGTCTCAAGGGACACCAAAATCCATCTCTAGTGGCATCGGTGCAGCCATTAGTGGTCACTCTGGATGGGTCATCACCGTTGGGGCAGCAACCAAGATCCTTCTTCCAGAGAATTAGGTCAGATCACCACAAAATCAGTTTTCATTTGTATACAAATATTTAATATTACAAGGGACAATTTCCTCTGTCCAAATGCTGTAGAAACATGCCAATGCAAATATTGTAATATTTGGGAGGCCTCATTTTATTACTGCCTCGGTTCACTTCAATCTGGGTCATGGAGAGAGTTTTAGAAATGATATCCAGGTACAGAATTAGCAGTCACCAGGGTAAATCTGGATTGACTAGGGAAAGCCAGTATGAATTTGTTAAATTTAAATCAAGTTTAACCTGCTTGATTGAGTTTATTTTTTTGATAAAATAAAGCATAATGGGATTGTCAATATTTTAAACTTGTGCATTAAAAAAGGTCATTAGCAGGATGGATATAAACTTGGCTACATGTCAAGAAACAGAAAGTTGTGGTGAAATATTTCTCAGAGTTGGAAAAAATTTATAGTGGTATTCCATTGCGGTTGGGACGAGGACCACTGCTTTTAAACCATTGAACATTGCAGACAGAAACAGGCCTTTCAGCCTTTCTAGTCCGTAGCAAACCTTTCTTTTTGCCTCGTCTCACTGACCTGCACCCAGTCCATAGCCCTCCATACACCTCCTATTCATGTACCTGACCAAATTATTCTTATATATTAAAATTGAGCCCCCATTTAGCTCATCCATACCCCCACCATTCTCTGTATGAAGAAGTTCCCCAACATGTTCCCCCTAGACTTTTCCCTTTTCACCTTTAACCCATGTCCTCTGGTTTGTATCTCACCTAACCCTACCCTCAGTGGAAAAATCCTATCTACATTTACTCTGTCTATGCCCCTCATAATTTTAAATACCTCTATCAAATCTCCCCTCATTTTCTACACTCCAGGAATAAAGTCCTAACCTGTTTAACTTTTCCCTGTAATTCAGTTCGTAAAGTTCTGAAATATCCTAGTAAATCTAATAAGAATAGTAGATAATTAGGATGTGGGTGTCCTGGAAGTGATGTCCAAATTTATCGATGATACAGAATTTGGAAGTTTAGTGAAATAGGAAGAGGATAGTAAGTGTGCTTGAGAGGATATAGATTGGCTGGTGGAATGAACAGAAAGGTGGTGGATGTAAGTTAAAGCAGGAATGTTAATTAGATAATATTTCAGGAGGAATAACAAGGTGAAACAATATAAATCAGAAGCAAAACAATCTGGAGCAAATTATGGATAAATCCCTGAGAGTAGCTGGGCAAATCATTATTAGAGTGAAACGTGAAGGTCTGCAGATACTATGATTGTAGTGAAAGCACAAAAATACTGGAGGAACTCAGCAGGTGTCACAAAGTCCATAGGAGGTAAAAATATATTACTGACATTTTGGACCTGAGCCCTTCTTCAATCTATGAGTAAAATGTAAACAGGCACCTGAATTAAAAGGATGGAGAGGGAAGAATTGGCAGGGGGAGGTATACAGATCAACAGACAAAAGGAGATAATTGGATATACATGGGACACAGAAAAGAGGAAAGGTGAGAATTGACTGGAGAAGGGGATTATTTGGGGCTCTGTGGAAGCAGGGTTAGGGGAAAGAAGAGAGAGAAAGATGGGGGCAAAGGGTTAATGGGAAGTGAAGAAGTCGATGTTAATGCCATTCAAATGGTGGATCCCAAAACAGAATATGAGGTGTCTTTCCTCCAATTTGCAGGTGGTCTCAGTGAAGACATGGCGACAAGGGAATTGAAGTGGGTGGCCACTGAGAAAACCTGTTATCATGGCAGACATAGCTAAGCTGATCAATGAACCAATCTCAGTCTGCATTTGGTCTCTCTAACTTAGAGGAGACCACAATGGGAGCACTGGATGCAGTAGATGACCCCTGCAGATTCATGTGCAAATGTTGCTTCACTTGAAAGGACTGTTTGGGGCCATAAATATTGGTGGGGGAAGAGGTGGGGCACAAGTGGAACACTTCCTGCAATCACAGTGGTAGTTGCTAAGGGGGAAATTGGTGGGAAGGGAAAAATGGATAAGGGAGTCACGGAGGGAGTGGAATCTGTGGAGGACAGAGAGGGGAGGAGTATAGGAAATGTGTTTGGTCATGGGATCATGTAGTAACTGGCGCAAATGATGGAAGATGATTGTTTTTTTTATTTTTCACACTATGAACCATTATTAACCAAAATACACACAAACATTTACCTCTTGAATATACACAGTGTCATTTTCTCCCCTTTCCCCCCTCCCTTCCCTCCCTCCTTCCCACCCCCCTCCCAACCCATTAAACGTTCAACATATACAATACAATAAACCCATTAAACAATGTCATCACACAATGAAAATAAACAAGAAAATTGTGTCATCTACTTTTGCACACTGGGTCAGTTCATTTTGTCTTCTTCTCATTCTATCATTTTAGGGAGTGGAGGTCCACGGTAGGCCCTCTCTGATGTGTTCCATGTACGGTTCCCAAATTTGTTCCAATACTGTGACTTTATTTTTTAAATTATATGTTTTTTTTTCCAATGGAATACATTTATTCATTTCTATGTACTATTGCTGTACTCTCAGGCTCTCTTCTGATTTCCAGGTTGAAATTATGCATTTTTTTGCTACAGCTAAGGCTATCATAATAAATCTTTTTTGTGCTTCATCCAGTTTGAGGCCTAATTCTTTAGTTTTTATATTACTTAGAAGAAAGATCTCTGGACTTTTTGGTATGTTGCTTTCTGTGATTTTATTTAATACCTAATTTAGATCTTCCCAAAACTTTTCCACATTTTCACATGTCCAAATTGCATGTACTGTTGTTCCTGTTTCCTTCTTACAGCGAAAACATCTATCATTGTATTTCTCATAGTTCCGGAGCATAGCTTTTCCCATATTTCATTTTTAATCTTTATGTTTAGATCTTGTTCCCACTTTTGTTTGGGTTTACAGCTTATTTCATCATTCTCTTTCTCTTGCAGCTTGATGTACATGTTTGTTATAAATGCTTTAATTATCATTGAGTCTGTAATCACATATTCAAAGCTGCTTCCTTCTGGTAACCTCAGCCTGCTTCCCAATTAGTCCTTTAAGTAGGTTTTCAGTTGGTGGTATGCAAACATTGTACTGTGAGTTATTCCATATTTGTACTTCATTTGTTCAAAAGATAATAAATTATTCCCCAAAAAACAATTTTCTATTCTTTTAATCCCTTTTCTCTCCCATTCTCTAAAGGAAAGATTATCTATTGTGAAAGGGATTAGTTGATTTTGCGTCAATAGTAATTTTGGTAGTTGGTAATTTGTTTTTTATTCCTTTCTATGTGTATCTTCTTTCAAATGTTGAGCAGATGGTGCAGTACTGGTGAACTTTTATGTTGCACCAGTTTTTCATCCCACTTATAATGTATATGCTCTGGTACGTTCTCCCATATTTTATCTAGCTCTAACCTGGCCCAATCTGGTTTTCCCCTTATTTGATAAAAAGCTGATAGATATCTTAATTGTGCTACTCTATAATAATTCTTAAGGTTTGGTAGCTGTAAACCCCCTTGTTTGTACCATTCTGTTAATTTATCTAGTGCTATCCTCGGTTGCCCCCCCTTTCCATAAGAATTTCCTTATTATTTCCTTTAGCTCATTGAAGAATTTCTCTGTTAAGGGAATTGGTAACAAATGAAATAGGTATTGTACCCTTGGGAAGATAGTCATTTTAATGCAATTTACCCTTCCTATCAGTGTTAGTGGTAAATCTTTCCAATGTTGTAAGTCATCTTGTAATTTCTTCATTAATGGCTGATAATTTAATTTGTGTAGATGGCCTAGATTATTTTCTAGTCTAATACCTAGGTATTGGATTGCTTGTGTTTGCCATTTAAATGGTGATTCTTTCTTAAACTTTGTGAAATCCGCATTATTCATTGGCATTGCTTCACTTTTATTTGCGTTGATCTTGTATCTCCATATTCCTTCAATTTCTTATGTAATCCTTTTATTGATAATTCTGGTTCTGTTAAGTACACTATGATGTCATCTGCAAATAGACTGATTTTATATTACTTCTCTTTTATTTTATTTTCTCTTTTTATCAGTTCTGCCAAGGGTTCTATAGCTAAAGTGAACAGTGAGGGAGATGGTGGACATCCCTGCCTAGTTGATCTGCTTAATTTAAATTGGTTTGATAAACATATATTAATTTACTGTCACCTTCGCCAATGGTCCCTTATATAATGCTTTAATCCAATTAATATATTTCTCTGGTAGGTTGAACATCTGTAGTACTTTAAATAAATAATTCCATTCTACCCTGTCAAAGGATTTCTCTGCATCTAAGGCAACCGCCACTGTTGGCGTCATATTTCCTTGTACTGCATGGATTAAGTTAATGAACTTACATATATTGTGCATTGTTCGGCTTTTCTTAATAAATCCAGTTTGATCTAGTTTTACTATTTTTGGTACACAGTCGGCCAATCTGTTTGCTAATAGTTTTGCTATTATCTTATAATCTGAGTTAAGAAAAGATATTTTGTCTATATGATGCTGGTGTTAGTGGATCTTTCCCCATCTTTGGTAATACTGTAATTATTGCTGTTTTACATGAATCTGGCATGTTTTGTGATTCTTCAATCTGGTTCATTGCTTCCAGGAGTGGAGGAATTAGTATCTCTTTAAATGTTTTATAGAATTCTATTGTGATTCTGTCCTCCCCAGGCATTTTATTGTTTGGTAGGTTTTTTTTTTATATATCTTGTATTTCCTCTATTTCAAATGGTTTTATCAATTTGTTTTGCTCCTCTCCTTGCAATTTCGGTAGTTCAATTTTAGCTAGAAACTCATAGAAACATAGAAGATAGGAGCAGGAGTAGGTCATTCAGCCCTTTGAGCCTGCTCTGCCATTCAATGAGATCATGGCTGATCTTAAAGTTCAGTACCCCGCCCCCGCCTTCTCTCCGTAACCCCTAATTCCCTTATACTGAAGAAATATATCTAATTCCCTCTTAAATATATTCAATGAACCTGCCTCTACTGCTCTCTTTGGCAATGAATTCCACAGATTCACCACCCACTGGGTAAAGAAATTCCTCCTCATCTCGGTTCTAAATGGTTTGCCTATTATCCTCGAACCATGGCCCCGGATTCTGGACTCCCCCACCATTGGAAACATCCCTTCTGCATCCATTCTGTCCAGTCCTGCCAGAATTTTATATGTCTCTATGAGATCCCCTCTCAATCTTCTAAACTCCAGCGAGTACAATCCCAAATTGCGCAATCTTTCCTCATAAGTTATTCCTGCCATACCAGGTATCAGCCTGGTGAATCGCCTCTGCACTCCCTCCATTGCAAGAACATCCTTCCTCAGATAAGACGACCAAAACTGCACACAATACTCCAGGTGTGGTCTCACCAAGGCTCTGTACAGCTGCAGTAAGGTATCCTTATTCCTATACTCAAACCCTTTTGATATGAAGACCAACATACCATTTGCCTTTTTAACCACCTGCTGTACCTGCATGCTTTCATTTAGTGACTGGTGCACAAGAAGCCCTAGGTCTCTCTGCACTTGCCCATCTCCCAATCTATTGCCATTCAAATAGTAATCTACCCTCCGGTTTGTATCACCAAAGTGGATAACCTCACATTTATCCACATTGTAGTGCATTTGCCATGTATCTGCCCAGTCCCTCAATTTATCCAAATCACACTGGACCTTCCTGACCCCTCTTCCGTGCACACAACCCCTCCTAGCTTAGTGTCATCTGCAAATTTGGAGATATTACATCCAATCCCCTCATCCAGATCATTAATGTAAATTGTGAACAGCTGGGGTCCCAGTACAGATCCCTATGGCACCCCACTGGTCACCGCCTGCCACTCAGAAAATGAACCATTTATCCCAACTCTCTGCCTTTTATCTGCGAGCCAGTTCTCAATCCACATCAATATCTTTCCCCCAATCCCATGAGCCTTGACTTTGCATGCCAGTCATTTATGTGGGACCTTATCGAAGGCCTTTTTGAAATCCAGGTACACCACATCCACTGGCTCTCCCCCATCTATTTTACCTGTCACCATCTCAAAGAATTCCAATAGATTTGTAAAGCATGATTTACCTTTTGTAAATCCATGTTGACTCTGTCCGATCCCTTCTCTGCTAGTCATATGCTCCGCTATTACATCCTTCATAATGGATTCCATCATTTTGCCCACTACTGATATAAGGCTCACCGGCCTATAATTCCCCGCTTTTTCTCTAACCCCCTTTTTAAATAGTGGGGTAACATTAATTACCCTCCAATCCATGGGTACTGATCTTGAGTCTATCGAGTTCTGGAAAATAATTCTTAAAGCATCTGGTATCTGAATGTTTACTTCTTTAAGTACCCAAGGATGTAGATTATCAGGCCCTTGGGATTTATCTGCCTTCAATCCCTTCCTTCCCCAAGACCACGTCCTTAGAGATACTGATTTCTTTCAGCTCCTCCCTTGCATTAGTCCCTATGTTTCCCAACATCCTTGGGAGGTTATTTGTATCCTCTCTTGTGAAATCAGAATTAAAGTAAGAATTTAATTGGTCTTCCATTTCCCCTGATTCCGACTGCAACAGACCTACTCTTGACATATCTATAAAAGCTTTTGCAATTGGTTTTTATGTTTGCCGTAAGCTTACTTTCGTAATTTATTTTTGCTCTCTTGATTAATCCCTTTGTCCTCCTTTGGTGCATCTTGAACTGTTCCCAGTCTTCTGATTTGGTACTTTTTTTGGCCAATTGATATGCTCTCTCTTTGGACTTAATGCTGTCTCTAATTTCCCTTGTTATCCACGGTTGAGTCACCTTTTCTGGATTATTTTTATGCCAAACGATTTCTGCAATTCTTCCATTAGATCTTTGAATGCTTTCCATTGTCTATCCACCGTCAACCCCCCCATAAACACCACCCAATCAATCTTACTCAACTCCTGTCTCATACCATCATAATTCCCTTTATTTAAATTCAGGACCTTAGTCTCGGTTTTAATTTCTTCACTCTCCATGTCGAGTGAGAATTCGATCATATTGTGATCGCTCCTACCCAAAGGGCCTCGTACAACAAGATTGCTGATTAGCCCCTTTTCATTACATAATACCCAGTCTAAAATGGCCTACTCCTGAGTTGGTTCCTCGACATATTGGTCTAGATAACCGTCCCGTAAACATTCAAGGAATTCCTCCTCCTCAGTATTTTTAATAATTTGGCTAGTCCAATCTATATGTAAATTAAAGTCTCCCATGATGACAGCTGTTCCCTTATTGCATGCTTCTCTAATTTCTCCTTTTATGCCTCTACCTCTACATTACTATTTGGAGGCCTATATACCACCCCCACTAATGTTTTCCGCCCCTTGCTATTCCTTAGTTCTACCCATATAGATTCCACATCTTCTGAGTTAATATCCTTCCTGTCAATCGTGTCGGTCCCTTCTCTCACCATCAATACTACCCCACCCCCTTTTCTTTCTTGCCGATTCCTCCTAAATATCGTATACCCTGGGATGTTAAGTTCCCAGGCTTGCCCACCCTGCAGCCATGTTTCTGTAATCCCAATCAAATCATATTTGTTTATCTCATTTTCCACAGCTAATTCATCTACCTTGTTCCGAATGCTTCTTGCATTAAGATATAAAGCCTTCAGATTTTCTTTTTTCACCCTCCTTGCTCTTTCTGATTTTTTAGTTTTGCTGCCTAACCTAACTTTTCCTATTTTATCTATTTCGTCTTCTTTCCCTTCCTTTTATCTATTTCATCTATTTTGTTTTCTTTCCCTTCGTCCTCAGTTCGGTATAATTGCTCATAGAATTCCTTAAAGTTTTCATTTATCTCTGTTTGGTTATATGTAATTTGTTTGTCCTTTCTCCTTGATGCCAATACCGTTCTTTTAGCTTGTTCTGTTTTAAGCTGCCAAGCCAGCATTTTGTGCATTTTTTTCTCCTAGCTTATAATATTTCTGTTATAATATTTCATTATGTTCTTCTCCAACTTATACATTTGTAGTGTTTCATATTTTATTTTTTTTTTGTCCGCCAATTTTCTTCTTTTTGTTGTATCTTCCCTTGTTGCTACTTCTTTTTCTGTACTTATTATTTCCCTTTCCAGCTGTTCTATTTCCCGATTATAATCCTTCTTCATCTTAGTTACATAACTTATTATTTGCCCTCTGATGAAGGCTTTCATTTCATCCCATAATATAAATTTGTCTTTCACTGATTCCGTATTTATTTCAAAGTACATTTTAATTTGGCACTCAATTAATTCTCTAAAATCCTGTCTTTTAAGTAGCATGGAGTTTAATCTCCATCTATACGTTCTTGGTGGGATGTCCTCCAGTTCTATTGCTAATAACAGGGGTGAGTGATCAGATAATAATCTAGCTTTATATCCCATTTTCCTAACTCTCCTTTGGATATGGGCTGACAATAGGAACAGGTCAATCCTTGAGTACGTTTTATGTCTACTCGAATAATATGAGTATTTCTTCTCCTTTGGGTGTTGTCTCCTCCATATATCCAAAAGTTGCATTTTCTGCATTGATTTAACCATAAATTTGGCTACTTCGTTCTTTCTGCTTGTCTTTTGTCCAGTTTTATCCATCTTAGAATCCAAATTAGGGTTAAAGTCCCCTACTAACAATATATTCACCTCCGTATCCACAATCTTCAAAAAAATATCTTGCATAAACTTTTGATCCTCTTAATTAGGTGGATATATATTATCCAAATTCCATAGTTCTTTATATATCTGACATTTTGACATATCTCCCTGATGGATCTATTATTTCCTCCTCTATTTTTATTGATTAATATAGCCTCACCTCTGGCTTTTGAGTTATACGATGCTGCTGTTACATGCCCTACCCAGTCCCCCCTTAATTTCTTGTGTTCCACTTCAGTTAGATACGTTTCAAAGATGATTTGTTTGATGCAGAGACTTATGGGGTAGTAGGTGAGGACATGGGAAATCCTCTCCTTGCGCATAGGGGCCGAGGAGGTCAGGGGAGATGTGCAGGTAATGAAAGATTTGCGGGTGAGGGTTGAGTTGATGATGGTAGAAGAGAAGCCACACAGTTCGAAGGACAGCTTTAATAGACAGAAACTTAATAGTATAAGAGCAATGAGGTCATTGTGCCCCTTTATAAAGGATAAGCTTGACCATAACTGGAGTATTATGTCCAATTCTTTGTGCAAGGTATAGGAAGGATGTGAGGCTTTGATAATGTTGCCGAGCGATTTATTAAAATGCTTGTAGGTATGAGGAACATCAATTAATGGGAAGACTGGATGATATTGTGTTGCTTTACATGGAACAGATTTATCTGAGATGAGATATTGAAAATCAGAAAGAGACTTGCAAAAGTAGATAGAGAGAAGCTGTTCCCACTGACAGAAGGGTCATTTATCAGAGGATAGAGAATGAAGGTAAGCAGAAAATCCAGGAAATACTCAAAGAGCAACTGGAAATGAAGAAACATGAAGATAATTGGTTGAAAATCTAAAAAACTAATGTGAGGAAATAAAATTTTATGCAGCAATTGATTAGGAATTGTAATACACTACCAGAGTACTAATAGAGGTTGATTTAGTCACGGTGTTCAAAGAATGGTGGAGATGTGCCTGAAAAGAATATAATTACAGGGGAAGAGGTAGAGGAGGGAATTCTCTGCATTGCTCTTAGAACCATTGAATCATAGAAAATTGCAGCACAGAAACAGGCCTTCAGCCATTCTCATCTGTGCCAAACTATATTTTTTTTTTGCCGAGTCCCACTGACGCACCCAGTCTACAGCCCTCTATACCTCTCTCATCCACACACCTGACTAAATTCTTCTTAAATTTTAAAGATGAGCCTGCATTCAAAACTTCAGCTGGCAGCTCATTCCACACTCCATCCACTCTATGTGTGAAGAAGTTCTGCCTTATGTTCCCTTTAAACATTTTCCTGTTTACTCTTAACCCATGTCCTCTGGTTTGTATCACATCTACTTTCTATATTTACACTATCTCCCTCATAATTTTAAATACCTCTATCAAATCTTCCCTCATCCTTCTACACTCCAGCAAATAAATTCCAAATCTGTTTAACAATTCCTTGAAACAGTTCCTGAAATCGGGGAAACATCCTAGAAAATCTTCACTGCACTCTTTCTATCTTATTGATATCTTTCCCATTGTTAGGTGACCAAAACTGCACACAATATTCTGCATTTGGCCTCACCAATGTCTTGTACAACTTTACTATAACATATTAACACCTATACTCAATACTTTATGAAGCCCAATACGCAAAATCTCTCTTTACAATCTTATCCAACTTTCAAAGAATTATGTATCAGTATTCCCATGTCACTCTGTTCTACTGCACTCCTCAATGCCCTACCATTCACCATGCACATCGTTTCTTTGTTTGCTCTTCCAAAATCCAACACCACACATTTGTCTGCATTAAATTTCATGTGCCATTTTTCAGCCCACATTTCCCACTGGTCCAGATCCCTCTGCAAGCTTTGAAAACTTTCTTCACTGTTCACAACACCTCCAATCTTAGTGTCATCTGCGAACTTGCTGATCCAGTGTGTTGTGCTGCAGTGCGAACACAGGCACAAACAACAAAAGTCTGTACTAGAGGGTTTAATTAGCTTAAACTTGCACACAAGGTTCTGCATCCATTCTCGCTCTGTGTGCTCTGCTCCTGCTTAAGAATCGGAATAAACTTTTACATGGGGCTGATGATTGGCAGGGAATAGGTGGAACCAGTCTCCCAGGTTACCTCCCTGCAGGTACAGTGGGTTGCCCCCTGCAGTAGGCAGTGCAGGAGTGCAGATAGGCACAAGCAGTCACCAACAGTCCAGTGGTTGTATCACCATATTCAACTCCTTCATAGAATGAGTTCTGGGGGGGGGGGGGGGCAGGGGAGAAAAACAGTGTCCATCAATGTCATCATACTGAGTGTCCTCTAAATACCGAGTCGTTGGAAGATAAAAACACATATTTACAAAGTTTACAAATTCAGGCAATCTGGTGGCCGCCATTGCCTCTGGGACCATTGGCAAGACCAGGTGTGGCTGGGACAGCCAGTGGTCTGGGCGGGGTGGTGCATGGCAGCGAGGGGCTGTAGGTCAGGGGTCCCATGGTTGATGGTGGATGAGTGAGGATGTTGGCTTGATGCAAGGGGGGAGGGTTTCTGGAGGTGTCATGGGTGCCAGAGATGGGGATCGGGATGGGCTCATGCCGGTGCCAGGTCCCGAGTCGATACAGTGTCCTCACATCTGTTGGGGAACGCCATGTAGAAGTAATATGGATTGGCATGGAGGAGGAGCACCTGCTCGATGAGGGGGGTCGGATTTGTGAGGAGGAGGACAGATCCCGGAGACATCAGCGATAGTGGCAGTGATTTCCTGGGAAAGGAAAAGAGGTGTACATGAGGGGTCTGGTTGGTAGCCGTACAAGAGTGACCGTTTAGCATGGTATACCTCGGGAAGGGCCTCCTGCCTGTAGTTGGTGAACCATTCCCTTCAACCTATGGTCAGGAGGACTGCTTTCCAGATTACCCCGTTCTCCAGTTCTACCTGCTCATTGCCCCTGGGGTTATAGCTAATCGTGCGACTAGATGCAATGCCATGCATCGCCAGATACTGGTGCAGCTCTTCACTCATGAAGCTGGATCCCCGGTCACTGTGGATGAATGCCGGGTATCCAAACATGGTGAAGATCTGCGCTGGTCCCTTTATAATGCAGGCGGTGGAGGAATCAGGGCAAAGGATGGCAAACGGGAAATGGGAGTATTCGTCTATAACCAAGAGGAAATAGATGTTTTTGTTTGTGAAAGGCAGTAGTCCCTTAAAGTTGATGCTGAGTCACTCAAAGGGCTGAATAGCCTTTATTACATGGGCATGTGCTGGACAGAAGAATCATTGAGCTTCCCCGGCCTATACTGGATGTTGAGGCTGAATGTGGCCAGCTCGACTCTCCAGCACAAGATCTTGTCATTTTTGATCTTGCCCCTGTGGGTGGTGCTGAACGTGAACATCACCACATGCTGGTCAGTGAAGAGGGTGAACCTCCTGCCTACCTGGTAGTGGTGCCAGTGGCAGACTGCTTCCATGATTGCCTGGGCCATCTTTTCGATGGAGAGTCTGGGAGGAAAAAGCCACGGGTGTGCCCCCTTGTTTGAGGGTGGAAGTGAGGGCAACGTCACTCTACTTGGAATGTTAAATTTTTGTCCACGGCATGCATCATGGCATTGGCGATAACCTTTCTGATGTGGGCGAAGGACATTTGCACCTTGGCAGGGAGAGGAATGGTAGTGGCTTGGGCCAGTGGGTGGACCTTATCTGAGAACTTGAGGACCTATTGGGAATAGTAAGAAAACAGCCCAAGGCTTTTCAAAGCTGTGCAGGGCATTGAGCATGTGGGGGAGGGGAAGTTCCATTAGGGAGCACATGCATTTGGGGTTGGGACCAATGGCACCAAGTTACAATGATCACCCAAGGATGGCAAGGTGGGTGGTGCTGAACCCACACTTCTCCCTATTGTAGGTGAGATTTAATGCCTCTGCCGTCCTAAGGAACCTCTCCAGGTCCTGCTGGTCATGGTCGCAGATGGTGATATTATCCAGATATGGGTAGGTCATTCTTACATTATATCAGTCTACCATATGGTTCATCTCCCTCCAGAACATGGAGACTCCAGTTATGACCCCAAACTGGAGCTAGCGGAACTGATAAAGAGCCCCTGTCAGCCTTGAAGGTGGCATAGGACTTATCCCAGGCATGGATGAGGAGCTGATGATAGGCCAACTTTAGGTCAATGGTGGAGAAAACTCTGTACTGGCTATCTCATTGACCATGTCAGCAATGCGGGGAAGTGGATAGGCATCCAGCTGGGTGTATTGGTTGATGGTCAGACTATAGTTAATGACCATCCTCAGTTTACTACCCCCTTTGACCAGCAGGATCTGGGCTTGCCAGGGGCTCATACTGGGCTCTAATACTCTTTCCGCCAGAAGCCATTGCACCTTGGCCTTGATGAAGGCCCTGTCAGCTGCACAATATCTCCTGCTCTTGGCTGTAATGGGTTTGCAGTCTGGCATTAGGTGGTTCAAGAGGGAGGGAGTACCTGTAGGATTGACAATCTACAGGTGGAGTAGGGGTGGTTGCTAGGCTTGGCATTGTGGATGATGAGAGGGGGAGTGAGCCATTGAATGTCAGCGTGACACTGCGGAGATGGCACTGGAAATCAAGACCCAGGATCATCCGACCATAAAGCTCTGGCATGACCAGGAGACTGAACCCTTTATAGGTCTCCCCTCCCACAGTCAGATATTACTGAACAACACCCCAGCACTGTGATAGAGTGGTCCCAGGCCACAAAGGCAATGGAAAAGTTCGCAGGGTAAACTTTGAGTGCCAGTGTACGGACGGCGTGTGGCTGTACGAAGGTCTCAGACTGCTATTGAACAAGCATTTTACCTTCCCATTGACAGTGATGTCTATCATTGAGCACCCAACTCCAGAGAGATGCTGTCCGACAGTGTGATGGGGTCCAAGTTGCCGTTCCCAGTTGGTGGAGGCAAGTAGTGGTTTGTTTGTACAGTCCTGATGATCCAGGATGGTGGAGGCATCATCATCTGTGTGGCATGGGTCGGCATGGGGAGCAATGAGTGCACAGTCCAGGGCTGGCTGTACATGCACATATTGATCATGTTGTCGGGTCAGCAGGGCAAAAGTCTGCTGATCCAAGATGGCAGCACCCATGGGTAGCACACAGCGGCGGCGTGGTTCAATGGCCGGGCCGGAAGTGATGGGCAGATCAATGGCTCTGCCTGATACTCACACGTGGAAGTGCCCAGAAGGTCAAGGGTGGCTTCCAGCTGGTCGTGGAGAGCCTCAGTGCTCCCGGCGAGTTCGGAGAGGCACACCTTGGCAAAGTGCTCTTTGTTACTGCTTCAGGAGCAATGCGAGTTCCTCTCTGGACAGTTCTTGTGGGAGCATCTGTCAGACACACTGTAGTACTTACAGCATTGGGATGCATCAGCGGCAGTGATCACTTCTCCATGGAAGGAGCAGCGGTTGTCTGCCCCCTGAAGGGGGCTGCAGGCAGGCATCAAAGGCTTCTGTGTGGTCGGCTACATCTTCCAGGGAACAGACCACATCAACTACCCTTGTGAGGGAAGCATTGCTTTCTTCCAGCATTCTCTGTTGGGCCGCCTGATCGCAGGCCTCACATACAGGCATCCTGGATGAGTCGCTCCACTCCCTCAGCAGTCGCCCCAATCTCAGCCATGCACTGTTGCGCCAGTTCACACAATGCCCCAAGGTAAGCCTGTACTGTCTCACCGAGCTGTTGTAGTCTGGTGCTAAACAGGTACCTGGAGTAGAGAACATTCTCTGGGGGCTGGTAGATGCTTTCGTACTTGGTGCGGTCACTGGTAATGCATAACAAATATGCACGAACAATGAAAGGCCGAACTACAGGCGTTAATGAGCTTAAAACTTGCACACAAAGTTCTGTATCCTTTCTGGCTCCGTGTACTCTGCTCCTGCTCAAGAGGCAGAATGAGCCTTTATGTGGGGCTGGTGATTGGCAGGGAGTAGGTGGAGCCAGTCTCCCAGGTTACCTCCCATCAGGTACAGTGGGTTTCCCCCTGCAATAAGCAGGAGTGTGGACAGGCTCAGGCAGTTACAATCCAGTGGTTGTATCACCACATCCAGTTTACCACATTATCATCCAAACCATTGATATTGATGACAAACAACAATGGTCCCAGCACTGATCCCTGAGGTATACCACTAGTCACAGGCCTCCAGTCTGAGAAGCAATCAACCACAACGACTTTCTTGTTTCTCCCTTCCAGTCAGTTTTGAATCCACTTCACTAATTCACAATGAATACCTCACGTTTGCACCTTCCTTACTAAGATCTGATGCAAAACCTTGTCAAATGTATAGCTTATGAAGACATCATCCATAGTCTTTTCTTTGCAATCTTGGTAACCTCCTTGAAACAATCTATAAAATTGGTTAAACATGACCTACCATGCACAAAGCCATATTGACTATCCCCAATAAGACCCTGGCTATCCAAATAATTGTATCTGATTTCTTAGAACAGCTTCTAGTAATTTACCTGCCACTGACATCAGACTCACCACCCTATAATTTCCAAGGTTACTTTTGGAGCCTTTTTAAACAAAGGAACAAGTTAAGATACCCTCCAATACTCCAGCATCACACCCGTGGCTAAGGTAATTTTAAATATTTCTGCCAGAGCCAATGCAATTTCTACACTATCCTCCCTCAAGACATGGGGGAATACCTGTCAGGCCCTGGTGATTTATCCAGCCTTACTTTCTTTAAGACAGCCAGCGCTTCCTCCTCTTTAATTTGTATAGATTCCATGACCTCACTGCTTGTTTTCCTTGCTTCCCATGACTCTGTGCCCATTTCATGAGTGAATACTGATGAAAAAAAAAACAATCACAAGATCTCCCCCATTTCTTTTGGCTCCATAAAAAGCCAACCACTCAGATCTTCAAGGGGAGAAATTATGTCCCTTACTATCCTTTTGCACTTAACATACTTGGCTGGAGCAAGGGTCTGACACAGAGCAAGAGACAGTATGCAAGATTGGTAATGGAGGCTTTCTGCCTCATGGTGCTGTTTACAACAACATTAAAGTAAATAACTTTTTCCTTCTTTCCTGTATTGTCTAATAACACAAACATATGAATACAAAATGAAACATGTTGTCAGAAGTGTGATGAAGGAAATTAAAAGGAAATTAAATGAAAAATTTAAAAAACAGCAACTGATCGGTGAAGAAAAACTAACAAAGTGAAAAATGGAAGGATTACATCCACCAGCAAAACTTCATCTGACAGGTAATGTGGTGAAATTGGAACAGATTTAAAAAGCATTTTGAATTGTATTTAGTGGCAGTCAGAACTGACGAGAAAAGTGATAAAGTAAAAGCATCAGTTTTTTTTTACATGTCATGGGTGGTGAAGCCCTGGAGGTGTATATAACTTCACATTTGCTGTTGAAGGAGACAAAATGAAATGGCAAAAAATAATGGAACAGTTTGAGGCATACTGTATACCTAAATGTAATGTGACATTTGAGAGGCACAGATTTTTCACATGTATACAGAAAATGGAAGAAAGTATTGATCAGTATGTGACTGAATGGAGAAACAGAAGCAAAAAAGTGTGAATTTGATGGACTGATCGACTTGCTGATAAAAGACAGATTTGTGTGTGGTATTCCAGATAATATTCTAAGGAAAAGACTGCTAAGAGAGCAAAATCTAGAGCTGGAAAAAGCCATAGCACTCTGTGAGCTACAGAAACTGTAAAAACTCTGGCAAAAGAGCTGTTTAATGAAACTGGCTGCAGTGTGGATGTAGTGAACAAGAACAGATATAAACTGTTTAACAGAAAGAGTGCCAAAGTGGAAAGAGAGGCATGGCCAGTGAACAAAAATGAAAAGGACAATCAAAAGCCATGTCCTCAATGCGGTGCACAACAGTTACCAAAGAACTGCTCATTATATGCTAAAACATACTATGTGTGCAACAAAATAACTATTATTCCCATTGCTGTAGGAACCAAGTGCAACAAAGCAAGGTTCATGCAGTAGATGAAAGTGAGATAGAGGAATTCTATGTAGAAGTTGTGACTGAAAAGAAGAAAGCAAACAGAGACTGGATGTTGAGATTAAAAGTGAATTACATATACTTTACAGTTAAATTAGATACTGGAGCACAAATTAATGTAATATCAGAGGCTGATTTTAAGAAGATTATATCGAGGCCAAAGATGTATGGAACAAAAGTGAAGGTGACAAGATATTCAGGTACTGATATATCAGTGCAAAGAGAATGAATGGTTAAAGTGAAACATAAGGACAAAGAGCACATGCTAGCATTCATCGTGATACCAAAGGATGTACAGGCCATACTAGGTTTAACAGCCTGTGAGAAACTGAACCTGGTAAAAAGAGTCCTTGTTGTGGAAAGCAAAGGAGAGACAGTCTATGATGAACTCATTGAGGAATAGAATGCCTTCTTCAGGGTCTAGGGTCCCTTCCAGGAGAACACACGATCAGAGTGGATAAACGTGTACCACCGATAATACATCCATGCAGAAAAGTTCCATTTATTCTTCAAAAGCAACTAAAAGCAGAGTTGGACAGGATGGAGAGCCTGAATGTGATTCAGAAGATAGATGAGCCAACAGAGGTGGGTAAGTTCACTCGTCATTGTAGACAAAAAGAATGGAAAGCTTAGAATTTGCCTGGATCCAAGAGATCTAAACTGAACAATAAGGAGAAAACACTTTAAGCTTCTGACACATGAAGATATCATGTCACAGTTTTTCAGCAAGTTGGATGCATCATCAGAATTTTGGCAGTTAAAATTGGATGAAGCAAGTTCAAAGCTTTGCACATTCAATAATCCATTAGACAGATATAGATTCCGAAGGTTACTATTCAGAATTGCCTCAGCTGCTGAAGTGTATCACAAAACTATCTATATGATCCATGAGCACCTGAACAGAATTGATGCCTCAATGGATGATATCATAGTATAGGGAACCATGAGAATGGAGCATGATGAGGGACTAAGGAATGTGCTGGAAGCAACAAGAAAAGGAAACCTGAAGCTAAATAAAGAGAAATGCCAGCACGGGGTGACAGAACTAACATTTGTAGGAAATATTATTGGCAGTTAGAACATGCCAAGACCACAATGCAAAAAGGACGTACAGAGGTTTAATGGAATGGTGAACTATTTGGGTAAATTTATATCCAACCTCTCAGAAAAGATGGCTCCATTGAGAAGACGAACAGAAAAGAACATTGAATGGGAGTGGGATCATGACCATGAAAAGTCATGGAGGGAACTAAAGAAACTGCTCACAGAGGAACAAATTCTGAGGATTTATGACCCAGCGAGACCCATCAAGATAACATCAGATGCATCACATAGTGAGATCGGGGGAGTTCTTCTGCAAAAATATAATGACTGGCAACCCATTGATATGCATCACACTTAATGACAGACGCGGAGACGCGATACAATCAAATTGAAAAGGAGCTGCTCAGCATCACATACGCCTGTTAAAGATTTCATCAGTTTTTGTCAGGACAAACAATCAGTGTAGGGACTGTCCATAAGCCCTTGATTGCATTGTTCCAAACGCCATTAAATGAATGTCCATTTAGAATACAAAAATAATGATTAGGCTGCAATGCTGTACACAGAATGTGGCGTACACTCCAGGTAAACTAATGTACACAGCAGACACATTGAGCTGCTGACACGAGAGAGCCCGCAACCACCAAAATGGTTGAAGATGTGGACGCCTTCGTGGACATGATGACAAGAGCACTGCTCATATCAGATGCAAAAATCAAACTCCTAAATTCAGAGACAAACAAAGATGAAACACTGAGACAAATGAGAAAAAAACCATCTTGGATGGATGGCCTAACATGAAACAGGACTGCTCACAATACGTTTCAAAGTACTGAAACTGCAGGGCGGAACTATCAGTGGTTGAAGACATCATATGCAAAGGAAGTCTGAGGAAAGAGATGCTAAAAAGGATCCATGGAGGACATCTTGGAATCGAAAATTGTAAGAAAAGAGCACGAGAGGTGATGTACTGGCCAATAATCAACAATTATATAAAAAATGAAGTGTCAAACTGTACAATATACATCCAGCACCGTACAGACCTTATCAGAAGATAGGCGTTGACCTATTCGAATGTCAAGAGAAGGACTATCTTGTAGTCACAGACTATTACTCTCTGTATCCAGAGTTGCATAAACTGAACACCACCACTAGTAGAAAAATCAGTAGACAGTGAAAAGACTGATGAACAAGGCAAAAGGTAGTGGAACAGACTTCTACCAGAGCTCATGCTAGTATACCACAAAAGACTGCTCGAGTGTGGTATGTCACCAGCACAACTTCTTATGGGATGTAGGCTAAGATCAAACCTACCCATTCAGGATAACCTCCTAAAAACAAAAGAGGAGGAGAAAGGGAAGAAGATCAAAGAACAACAGAAAGAAAAGCAAAAGTATTACTTTAACAGAGGAACAAAAACCTACCGGAACTCTACACTGGTGACCAAGTAAGACTAAAATACAAAACAAACTTATGGACTTAGAAGGGAACTCTCCTTAGTGAAGTCCAACCAAGATCATACCATTCAGACAGATGAAGGTGTTGTTCTGTGAAGAAATTGTTGAGACCTTCAAATGGTACCAGCCACAGTAGATGGAAAGACGGATACATTTGAACAACCTGAAAGCACAGCTGAGAAGACATCATCTGAGGCTACAACTCATATTCAAGGACAATTAATCAGGAGATCATCAAGACACGTGAATCCTCCTAAGAGATTCAATGAGCTAATTTAAAGACTCCTGTTATAAAATGAAGCAGTGCTGTCTTACTCACTCTTCAAGTTTTAGTTTATGTAAATGGGAACACACAAATCAAGTTTAAAAAATGTTGACAATGTTGATAATAATGAAAATGTAAGTTCTTGGTGTAAAAGTTAAAATTGCTGAGTTATACAAAGAAAACATTAGTTAAAATAAACTACTTTTATTTCAAGAAAGCGAGATGTAATAATAGTGATCATGGTTGGAATGCCTCAAGGATTATAACTCCTGTTTGAATAGACTTGGCTGCCAGCAGGGGGCTGACAAAGAGATAATATGCAAGGTCGATAATGGAGGTTTGTAGCCTCATGATGCTGTTTACAACAACTTTAAAGTAAAAAAGCTTTTCCTTCATCCATATGTTGTCTAAGAACTCACACATATGAATACAAGATGAAACAATTATTGTACTACCAATCAATCACAGTCGGTCAGATAATCGTGATTAATAGGCTTTAATCACTTTAATGTGTTAGCACAGCTTGCATGTTGCTGTCCCAGTTCCAAGGCAGGTACTGAGGGAGGGTTTTGGGCATAACAACCATTATGGGGATATCTGAGAGGTAGGAGTTACAGGTTCAGGGGCAGGCCAGATCATACAACACACACACACACACACACACACACACACACACACACACACACACACACACACACACACACACACACACACACACACACACACACACACACACAGTGGTAGCAGCTCAATTATATCTTTTTTTTTCTTTCTGCTAATGTACCATATAACCATTTACAGAGGGGAAACTGGCCACACCAGTTCACTAGAACAACTCCACTAGCTCAAACCTCCCACTTTCCACCAATAATCCTCCAACCCCCTCATCTCCATGTACACATCCAACCTTCTATTAAATGACAGAATGGATCCTGACGCAATTATCTCATTTGGAAGATCATTCCATTCTGCTACCAATCGCTGAGTGAAAAAGCCACCTCTAATATTTCTCCTAAAGTGTTGCCCCCTTACCCTTAACTCATGGCCTCTTGTTCCAATCTCCCCTGCCCTCAGGGGAAAGAGTCTGTTTATGTCTATTCTATCTATTCCTTTTATAATTTTAAATACCTCTATCAAGTCCCCTCTCAGTCGTCTATGTTCCAATGAATAAAGTCCCAGTCTCCTTAATCTCTCCCTGTAATCCAGATGCTGTAAGCCAGGCAATATCCTGGTAAACATTTTCTGCACCCTCTCCACCTTATCTATATCCTTTCTATAATTTGGAGACCAGAACTGAACACAGTACTCCAAACCTGGCCTCACCAATGCCTTAAACAGCTGCAGCATCACTTCCCAGCTCCTATATTCTATACTATATTTATGAAGGCCTTCTTAACCACCCTGTCTACATGGGAATCCACCTTCATTGAACTCTGTACCATAACCCCCGGATTCCTTTGCTCCTCTGTGTTCCTCAATGCCCTCCCCTTAATTGTATATGTCCTATCCTGGTTATTTTTCTGAAACATCTCACACTTGTCTACATTGAATTCCATATGCCATCTTTCAGCCCACTCTTCCAAACAAATCAAATCCTTCTGTAATTCAAGAAAATTTACCTCACTATCCACATACAAACATTTCCCAGATTCTGTGGTTTTGGTCTCTCTGTAACAGAATCTCCAAGACATGAATTTGCCAATTGATAACAGAGTGGGGGGTCAAAACAACAATGAGCTAAATTTCCATAGGGCCAACAATTCCAAAGTGAAGCAACAGTATTCAGCTTTCCCCATGGAATTAAGACAAGGATGTGAATGAACCTGCTGTAAGCTCTGGTCTTACTGTGCGACAGATGCTGTTGCATCTGTTGCTGGTCTTCATGTTCAGATCAATGGGACACTTTAGTTGTGTGGGATTCCCCAACACTTTGATTGGAGATTTTTATCTTGTTATTTTTAATTAATGTTGACTGTTGTTAACGATGACTAAACATTTAAATGTATTTTAGTTGAGCACGGTAAACATTTTTCAAAAATAAATGTAATTTCTCTTTCTCAAATCTGATAGTTTGAGAATGTGGAGATTCTTTAACCTAAAATGGTAACTCTGTTCCTGCCTCCATAAATTGTTGAAAATTTCCTGCATTTTATTTTTTTTTAATTCAGTGTGCCTTGCTGTCATCTTTGAGGATATATCCAGTTTGAGAGTAAATTGAGCATTTGACACAAATCATCTACCTTCATATTTTAAGACAAAGGAGAGAATAATTTCTTTTAAATAATTGACAAATACAGTCAACAGAAAAAAAAAACAGAGAGTAAAGTACTGTAAGATTACAATGATCTGGCAAATATTGGATGTGCAATTTTTCTGGTTGACTGAGACCCACTCTTACAATGCCTGAAAAATACACTTGCATTTAGAATAGACCATTAAAAAAAAGGACATGTTAAGTAATTTTAAAAAAAGATAAGGAAGGCCAACCATTCTTTCCCAAGATCACACTTTAGCAAGTCTGATCAACTGACTGGGCTCCTTCTGCCTTCTTACAGACAGAGCCTAAAAAGAGAGTCTCCGGAGATCAGGACAGCTAGAAGATGGACACAGGAGGCTGAAGAACAGTTGCAAGACTTCCCTGAGTCAGCAGATTGGGTGATGTTCAAGGACTCTGCTGAGAATCTGAACCAGTAAACCAAGGCTGTCACATACTTTATCAAGACAGCTGTGGATGAGTGTGTCCCTACCAAATCATTCAGGGTTTTCCCCAACAATAAGCCCTTGATGAACAATGAAATCCGAACCCTGCTGAGGTCCAGATCACATTCATCTAAGTCCGGAAATCCAGATCAGTACAGTTGGAAAGGTATGACCTGCAGAAAGTTATCTCTTGGGCAAAGTTGAAACAAATGGAAAAACAGGGACACCCGAGAGTTGTGGCAGGGCCTAAATGCCATAATCTGCTACAAAACCAAATCAGGTGAAGTAGCAGACAGCAAAACTTCACTCACGGAGAAACTCAACCCCTTCTATGACCGATTTGATGAGAGTAACAGCAAAGAACCACCTCTTCCACATCCCCACATCCCCTGATGATCCCATTCTCTCTGTATCTGAGGATGACATGCATGCTACCATCAGGAGAGTGAATCCAAGGAAAGGATCCAGTATGGATGGTGTGCTTGGCCATGAATTAAAAATATGTGCTGACCAACTTACCAAGGTATTCATGGATGTCTTCACTATCTCACTCCAGAAGGGTGTGGTACCCACCTGTTTCAAGCAGGCATCAATCTTATTGGTGCCCAAGAAGAGTGTGGTAACCTGCCTTAGTGACTATCAAACAGTAGCACTTACATCAACAGTGATGAAGTGATGAAGCACATCAGCACCTGCCTGAGCAGTGACATGGATACGTTCCAGTTCACCTATTCTAGTAACAGGTTTGTGGCAGATGCCATCTAACTGGCTCTACACAAAGCCCTAGAACACCTGGACAGTAAAGATGCATACACCGAGATGCTCTTAATCAACTAGTTCAGTATTTAACACCATCATCCCCTCAAAACTGATCAGCAAACTCCAAGACCTGGGAGTTAACACCCCACTATGTATATCTTCACCTCTGGATCACAAACAATGAAGATTAGTAAGAACTTCTCCTCCACAATTTCCGTCAGTACCAGAGCACACAGGGCTGTGATCTTAGCCCCCTGCTCTACTCTCTTTACACGTACCACTGTCTGGCTCGGTACAACAAGAACTCAATCTACAAATTTGCCCATGATACCACAGTCGTGGGTTGTATAAAGGAAAGGGATGAGTCAACATGTAGGATGGAGATTGAAACTTGGTTGAATGGTGCACCAACAACAACCTTGCACTCAATGCAACGAAAACTAAGGAGGTGATTGGGGGACCAGAGATGGAGAGGGTGAGCAATTTTAAGTTCTTGGGAGTCACTATCTTGGAGGATCTTTCCTGGACCCAATACACCAATGGCATCATAAAGAAATCACGTCAGCTCCTTTACTTCGCCAGGGGTTTGCGGAGGTTTGGTATGACACCTGAAACCCTGGCAAATTTCTACAGAAGTGTGGTGGAAAGTGTGCTGACTGGATGCATCATGGTGTGGTATGGGGACACCAATACCTCTGACTGTACACCCCTTCAAAAGTAGTGGACACAACCCAGGACATTATAGGCAAAACCCTCCCCATGACTGAGTACATCTATAGGGAATACTACCGTCGTAATACACCAGCAATCATCAACGATCGCACACCATCCAGCACATGCTCTGCTCTCGCTGCTGCATCACGGTCTGATCACTCTGAGACTCGTTTAAGGACTCTTACTTCTGCACTTTATTGATTTTCTTTTTGTTTTCTCTGTATCACGCAGTTTGTTTACATTTGTTATCTATTTACAGTTCTTTGTTTACATGTTTACTCATGTACAGTTTTTTTTTGCACTTCCAATTAGTAGTAATTCTGCCGTGCCTGCAGGAGAACGGAATCTTAAGATTCTATATGATGTCATGTATGTACTCTGACAATAAATCTGAAATCTGAGTATTGTAGTGTTTAATTATATAATGTTCATTTTAGTCAAGTAATTCCTGTAATGTACAGAATTTAAATTTAAATTTGAACCCTCTAACAGCATTGCGCTGACCACTACACTAACTGTGCCTGTCTTCATTTCAAGAACTTTTAAGGACAGGCAGCTGATTTCCTTAGGCCTGGGAAACTCAACAAGGAGTCAAAGTGATGAATTGAAAAGGAAAATGCCTAACAACAGAAGAATTCATGTCAAAGATAGAAATAGACTGAGGCAGATGATCAGCCTTGATTTCATTGAATGTTAAACCAAGGCCTTAACTTTCTTAATTTCACACCTTGTGGTGGTCTCACTGTTTGTAGCCTGAGTGAAGCAGGAATGTTTTTTAAGGAACAACAAACAACTTATTTCATCAAAAATCATCGCGACTCCTCTATCTGTCTGCTGCACCACCACAACCACATCACATCTGATCTTAAGCCTGGCCCTCGATGCATATCTATCTTTAGACTACTCAACCAGTCAAAACACAAAATGCTGGAGAAACTCAGCAAGGCATGCATTGTCCTTCATGTAGCAAAGGTGAAAAAAAACATAACCGACATTTCGGGCTTGAGTCCTTCATTAACCCATGGAAGAATGTCGGTAGGCATCTGAACAAAAGGATGGGAGAGTGGCAAAGGCAGGAGATGATAAGTAGAGAAGGGAAGGAGGGGACAGCAAGAAATCAAGGAGAGGAGGGATGACTGGGTGGGTAGAGGTGGGGGGGGGAGAACTGGGAAAACTGGAAAAGGGGGAGGGGAATGTAAAGCAGGAACAGAGCAGTCGATTTTAATGCCATTGGCTGGAGAGTGCCCAGACAGAAAATAAGGTGTTGGTCCTCCAGACTGAGGGTGGTCCGGGTGGGATAGTACATAAAGCCATGGACAGACATGTGAGTATGTGAATGTGACTCAGTATTGAAATGATTGACGACTGGGAGTTCTCTGCTGTGGTGGAGGGAACGGAGGTGCTTAGTGAAGTGATCTCTCAATCTGCAACTGGTATCCCCAATGTAGAGAAGGCCACAAATGGAGCACAAAGGGAGTACTGCATCCAGTGCTCCCTTTGTAGCCTTCTCTACATCAGAGAGACCTTTAAGCTACTTTTCTTAGCATCCCCTTATCACCACAGCCATCAAGACCATGTTTTAATGTTAAATTTATGGGGTCAACTTTAACATGATTATATACAGTAATATAAAAAAAATCCTTGTATAAAATATTTCACATTTATTTCAGGGCATCCCAAAATGCTTTAAGCACATAGAGGTGCTTCTGAAGTGATATCTCTATTGTAATGCATGAAAAGCTAATCTAGTTCAGTCAAAAAAATTTGGGAATCTATATTTAACATCATTATTCTCTGTTTGTTGACCGAAAGGGCATGTCTGATCGGTTTAGTGGTGAAAAGATTATCATTTGTTTTGCACTAGCACTTAATTAGTTGAGACTATTTAAAAGTTAGCTCAGAGGACAATCTGAAATGAGCAATGACCTTACTTTAAATTTTAAAATGAGATACATGCAATAATTTTGAAACAGGGTCACTGAATTTGTTCACACTACTTCACAGTTTTCACAGCAGATATTGCAATACAAATGGGGAAAAAAATGTTACACCTGGTCAGTGTTTTGAGTTACAGAATGCCACCTAAGACTTAATGAAGGATATGAATTGCCAGCACATTGCTCAGAAATTTCCAATGGCTGGGCACAACATTGGAGATAATACAGAAATAATAAGAAGCAAGACATCAGGTAGTTAATACCAATCATAGATCCTGTTAGAAAATATTGTCAGGCATTCTCTTCACCTTGAACTTCAAAACAGCCCAGTCTATCTTTGAAACTATGGAGCCTGCCTGTGGGCTGGAAACCTGAAGAAGCTTGTGAGCACTGACTGAAGAGTCTGTAAGGAAATAGGTTTCATCAAATAATTTCCTGTGGAACATTTCTCGAAACCCTAAACTCAAGCACTTATAAAATGAATTATCAAGTGTTACATTATGCATAAGCCCTAAGCAAAGACAGGTAGATAAATGGACTTCATCCTCCTTCATACACTGTGGGGCCAGCAGTGTTTTACTCTGACTAATGAAATCTTGACGTTATTGCCAATACTGATAGCTTGTGCAATTGAAAGCTGGTGTGTGAAATGGAGAGTACCTAAATCTTTTCTGCTGGTACCAAGGAAATTCGAGGCTTTTAAATCTTGAGGATTAGAGTACAAGTGGGTAGAAGATATGTAACAGTTATACAAACATCAGACATTGAAACCAGTCAATTGGTCCAGGGAGCACAGTTTAGGAAGAATATCAAGGAAGTAGTGTAGCATTAATTTACTCTGGCACCAGGGCTCCAACGATTAATCTAATTAGAAATTACTCCAACATTTAAAGTTGTATTTTGGCGAGGGATTGGTGTAATGCACTGCAATGTTTGTGGTTCTTAAGACAAATTGATTAAGTAGGAAGAATTATGTGGATAAGGAAAGAGTATTTTTGCTCGTGTGGGATCTGAACCTAAGGGAAGAGTTTAAATATTTGAGCCAGACGTTTTAGAACTAAAATCAGCAAACATTTCTAGGGACAAAGGGTGGTATTGGTTCAGAACTTTCTTTTGTAGATGGCATTAATGACTGGGATATGTGGATTTTTCTTTACAATAATCTTTTCAGGGGCACGGAGTAAAGTCAAATTAGTTCAGTTAAGTCTAAGATCAGGGAAGTTTGTTAATGGCATACACCTGCTCTTATTTCTCTACATTCAAATATATTGTGGCTTTACTGCAAAGTGCAAAACAAACTACCTCTTCCAAAATATGAGACCAATTTTGTTCAAATGCATTATAACTTGGACTTTGAGAGTGATTAGATTGGCTGGAACATGCAAATAGAATTACATTATGGACTCTGGATAAAGTCACAGGCAGTGGAATTAAATCTTAAGAGACTTTTTTTAATGTTTTGCTGCCAATTGGCTTGGTGAATCATTAAAACGTCAAATAAAATTTACTATCCTCTGCATGTTGTTTGTGCACATCAGAAGTACCCAGGGGAGGAAGTTTTAGGTGTAATTCCTCATGTTACACTGATTTGCATATCTACACCACTAACAGAAATATTGGCCATGCCCGCAATTAGAACTCTCAGGTCTTTCATTGCTCAATGAGTTCCTCGATGACTTGAACATGTTTGTTTCTTTTTAACTAGAAAGTTGCAGCTTTCAACAGGACTCTGCTACATAACCTTTAACTATTTATGCAGGAAATGTGAAGTGGAAGGGTACACTTTCTGACCCTTAAATTTGTTTCTGCTTGGAACTGCATGATAGAGAGAATGAAGAGAGAGAGAGCCTGAAGATCAGGCTATGTTGACAGAACAGGGAGAATCAAAGGCTCCATTAACGAAGATCAATTCTCCCAGAATCCATAGAAAACATCTTTCAAACGTGTCAGTCTTCCATGAATCTGAAAAGGAAGTCAGAAGATGAGGAAGTCACCAACTATAGTGGTTAAGTAATCTAGAGACATGAGGTTGAATTCCATCAGAATAGAGAAAAAAAAATTGGATAATTAAATATTAAGGAATTTAAATGTATCTGATTTGATATCCATTAAAATAGTAGATTGTTGCAAAGACACATCTGGTCAACATATTGATAATTCTTAACTGCTCTCTGATTTTAAGTAAACCAACAAAGCACTGAATTCAGGGACAGTTAAAGTAATGCTGGAAACAACACCTTCATCCAAGGAATTAATAATTTAAATAATACAATAACTCTACCTTTGGCAGTGAACAATAAGGCCATGACCAGAGGTTTATGCCTGTGTTGACGAAAGGCAGGGCAGGTCTCAGTTTCTTGAGATGTGACACATTCCCAGGACCTGTGATAGACATCAGCAATCTGATGAAACTTGCGCACCACCATTGCACTTTGGACACCACTGAGGTTCTTTACTCAAGGAATAGCAGAGAGTACAAACAGATGTATTTGACAATCAGAGGGTGCTCCACAATTGAAGAAGCAAATGATGGCACACCAATACAGTATTCAACACCATCACACCAGTAAAACCCATGATCAAACTAAGACATCTGGGTCTCAGCTATTCCCTCTGGAACTGGATCATTGACTTCTGCATTGCACACTCTAACCAGTGGAGTTCAGAAACATCACTTCCTCCTTGCTGACTATCAACACAAGGGCAATTCAATGCTACAAACTTAATCCCCTGCTTTTTTTCTATCTATTTTCCCCTCAATTAACTCATTGGTAATATTTCTGTTGTTGGGCAAATAAGGAGAAATAATGAGTCAGAATACAGGATGGAGATCAAGAATCTGGTTGTTTGGTGCCAGAACAACAATCTTGCTCTCAACATCAACAAGGCCGAGGATCTTATTATAGATTTTAGAAAAGGAAGGCGGATGGACCATGTACTGGTGTGTGTTGATGGACTGACAGAGGAAAGGATTATTACCTTCTAGTTTTTTGGGAGTCCACATAGCAGAAGAATTCTCCTGGAGCCAGCACATCAAAGCAACTGTGAAGAAGGCATACCATTGACTCAACTTTCAAAGAAGTCTGAGCAGTGGACGAGCACAGGACACCAGAAATAGGGGAATATTTTGAGAAGGAGAAAACTGGGAGATAATCATATTGGGTGACCACGCCAGTGGACTAGTGAGTGGTCCAGTAGCTGAAGGACTCACACAAGCTGCCAATTATTGGCAACTTACTGTTGAAAGATTCATGCAAGTTGCAGATTGCCAGCGACTTGTGGTCAAAGGACCCATACAGGCTGCAGGAGGCTGGTTCATGGGATGCAATTACCCCAACTGGGATTTGAGAGGGGCTGAGGCCAAAAAATGGCCCCTGAAGGGACTTGGGCACTGAATACATTTTGATCATATCAGAGGTTTGAGCCTGGAGCTTGAGTTACCATGGGATAAACCAGGAGTCTGTGAGGTGACAGAGGCTGAAAGACTGCTGGAGATGAATACATGGTCTCACAGCAGACAGAAGTTGATATTATATTTTTATTACATATCAGAGGTTTGAGCCTGGAGCTTGAGTTACCATGGGATGAACCAGGATTCTGTGAGTGACAGAGGCTGAAAGACCCCTGGAGACGAATACATGGTCTCACAGCAGACAGAAGTTAATATTACATTTTTATTACATGTTACATTTTTTGTTTTATTATGTGACATTAAAAGAAACCTTGATTTGACATCTCATTGAATACTCAATCACCTGCGGAAGAATACTGACTGGTTGCATCATAGCCAGGTTTGGAAACTCATATGCCCAAAGATGCAGAATGCTGAAGAAAGTAGCAAACATAGCCAATTCCATCACAGACTCCAAAATCACATCCATTGATGTGAGGTACTGGCTCAAGAAGGCCATGAAACCTGAAGTCCATTGTCGCTATGTACAAGAACAGATTTTCCTAATGACTGCCAGAATCATGAAACTACCCTTACTATCCTAACCATAAACTAGTCCGGGAACACAAAAAAAGACTCGTTTACCCAATTGGACTCTTTCATTCACTGAATTGATTTTATTTTACTAAATGAACTGTCAATACTATGTAGAATATTTGCCCCTAGAACTTAACAGCTTTGACTCCAGGGGAAGAATTGTAAATGCGGAAAATTATGATGAGAAAGGAACATTGATATTGAAAATGCCAGGAGGAAAGAACAGTAGTTGATAAATAAAGTGCAGGAGAAGGACATTAAGAGATCTTTGGTTTCAAAGCAACAATTATTCCTTCTGAAGACATAAGTGAACAGTAACATAATGTTGGAGGCATAGGTGAGAATCTCAAAGAAGAGTTCAGACCTAAAGCCAGTCTTGGTGAAGTGTTCCGACCTGAAACATCCACCATTCTTTTTTCTTCCACTGATTCTACTCAACCTGCTGAGTTCCTCCAGCAGATTGTTTATTTGCTTGTTATATAATGTTGACTCTGGATGATGGTACAAAACATAATCAATCATAAGCTATATTCCTCTCAGAAGTTTTATAGTAAATACTGTGTAAGAAAAAACTGCAGTAAACATTCTTTGGAATGACTAATCAAAAATATATTTGAGGAATCAATATATTAGAAGCAACAATTAAAATATAAAAATGTCTGATTTCATTTTGCTCTAAGTCAAAATAATAATCGACTCCAATGATTTGAGGAATTAAAATTTCTTGTACAAAACAATAATCTGGCATTGGACATTTTGAAAAAGCATCATGGTTTAGCACTGTGTACAGTTTTGGTCACCAAATTATAGGAAAGATATAAACAAAATAGAGAGAGTGCAGAGAAGGTTCACGGGAATGTTGACAGGATTTCAGGGTCTGAGTTACAGGGAAAGGTTGTGCAGACTAGGGCTTTTTTCTCTGGAGCGTAGAAGATTGAGGGGGGACTTGATAGAGGTGTTTAAGATTTTAAAAGGGACAGACAGAGTAAACGTGGATAGGCTTTTTCAATTAAGAGTGGGGGAGATTCAAACTAGAGGGCATGGTTTAAGATTGAAGGGGGAAAATTATAAAGGGAACATGAGGGGAAATTTCTTTACGCAGAGGGTGGTGGGGATGTGGAATGAGCTTCCCGCAGCCGTGGTTGAGGCGGGATCATTGGTTACATTTAAGGATAGACTGGATAGTTACATGGAGAGGAGAGGACTGGAGGGGTATGGACCAGGTGCTGGTCAGTGGGACTAGGAGGGTGGGGATTTGTTACAGCATGGACTAGTAGGGCCGAACTGGCTTGTTCTGTGCTGTAAGTGGTTATATGGTTATCTGTCATATAATGTCTTGATGCAAGCAAGTTGTCTGTATAATCAGATTTTACAAATATAATGATGGATTTAAGTACAGTTAACAAAATAATGTAAAAATTATGCAAATATTATAAAGAGAACTTGTTGGAAGCAGAATACAGCAATGGATGGAGTTCTAAAACAAAAGAGGAAGATGAAAACACCCAGCGGAACAATGAGGGAATAAAACATGAAAGTCTGCAGATGCTGTGATTGTAGTAAAAACACAGAAATGCTGAGAAACTCAGCAGGTCTCACAGTGTCCATAGGAGGGATATATATATAACTAACATTTCAGGCCTGAGCCAGTCTTCAAGATATGAGCAAAAAGAAGCTAGGTGCCTGAATAAAAAGTCTGGAGGATTCCATTCTTGCAATTCCATCTCATCTTCTCCCAGGATGATGTCATATTCAAGATGAATATGTTAAAAAAATGTAGCTTCTCCTCTACTACCATCAACTCGGCCCTCACCCACATATCCCCACTACCCCCAATGCAACAAAGGCAGGATTCCCCTTGTCCTCACCTCCTATTCCACCAGCCTCATTATCCAACATATTATCTTCTGCAATTTCCTTCACCTACTACATGATCTCTCCACCAGACAAATCTTTGCCTTTTCTCGCCTCTCCATTTTCCATGGGGCCCACTCCCTCCATGTCCACTCCTCTCTTCCCACCAATCACCTCCTTGGAATCCACCCTTGTGGCCACAAGAAATGCTACATTAGCATCCACACCTCCTCCATCACCACCATTTGAGACCCCAAACAGTCCTTCCAGGGGTCATATGTACTGCATTTAGTTCTCCTGTTGTGGTCTTATTTACATCAGAAAGACTGAACATAGACTGGGCGACCACTTCAATGACCATTTTTGTTCTGTCCCTTGCAATAGTGGGAATCCTCAATGACAACCTATTTCAATTCCCTACCCCATATCTATGCTAACATGTCTGTCCATAGACTCATGCCACTGCCAGTCTGAGACCAACTGCAATTTTGAAGAGCAAAACCTCATATTCCATCTGGATACCCTCTAACCAGATGGCATTAACATCATCTTCCGGTTTCCATTAGCACACCCCCCACTCATCTCTCCCCTTCCCCATCCCTATTTTTCCTTTCCTCTTCTCTCTCTCTCTCTGTCGCTTTCCTTTTCCCTCTCTCTCCTTTCCTCCAGCTCTGCATTCAAAGAGCCACTCCCCTCTTCTGATTACTTCTCACCTTTCCTCAAGTGTTCTTCTATCCATGTCTAATTATCATGTTTTGTCTGTGGGTTGGTGCTTCTCCCCCACCCCCGCCAATTCTTCCCTTCTTCCCCAGCCTCTTCATTTAGACACATGCCCGCTTTTTGCTCCTAAAGTTTTCTAAAATTTTATTTATTTATTTTTTCCCCATGCATTTAATTAATAAATAATTAATATTACAGCAAAATAAATTTACATTTAAGAGAGTTTCAATCATTAAATGATGATTATAGTCCCTCCCCTTCCCCCATATCCCCCCCAAACCCCTACCCCCAAAGAAATCCATATATAATAAAACAAAAAAATATATACAGTGTGACAGAGGTGTTTTGGGAAGGATTATTAGAGCAGGTTGCACTCAAACATTTTAAAACACAGAATATTTGCAGGAATTTTGCACAGTGCTGTTTGCAAAAGAGCAACAGAGTATCAACATGCAGCTTGTCTGGGAGAGCATGTAATTTTTGCAGGCTGACAGAACAGTTTTTTCTCAAAGAAGGAGGGTGTGAAACAAAGAGAAAGGAGACAGAAATCAGTTCCAGAAGGACAAAGCTGGCAAACTTTTGGAAGACTGTCTGGTCAAAGGAGAAGATTGGCTGTCTAAAAGAAGGAGGATCACCTGGAGAACCCTGAAGGGAACAAGTTTCAACAGCAAGACTGATGAAAAGGAATCAGTTGCGGATGTCCTGGTAGAGGAATCTCACTCTGAAAACCAGCAAGAACCCTCCTGAGTGGTAACCATTTGCTTGTTAAGCATCAAAAACTGGTGAACTTTGTTAATGCTAACTTCTGTGCACAGTACAAGAATTGCCTGCAACCAGTGAGATTGGACTGTGATCCAAATAACTTTTCTCAGCCTATATACTCATTGCACACACCTGCACTTAGTATTAGAAGGGGGATTAAGTAGGTTAAGTAAGTTTATAGTAATGTTAATATCTAATTCTGTTTTCTTCTTCAAATATAATTAAAAACTACTTTTGTTTAAGTCCCCCTTTGTGTTGTGATGCATACCTATTGCTGCTGTTTACTGGGGTCATCTGGGTTCTGTAACAATAGTAAAGAAAAAGAGAGGAAAAAACCTCCATGGATTGCTAGGAGGACCTCTATCTAACACACAAAATTTCACCAATATTTCTATGATTAACTTAGAGAGGAAGATTAACACAAGTCTTGAGGAGCAGGAAGAACACTACTACATATTTATATCTAAAATTTGCATAAACAGGCTCAAATTTGCAAAAATAAAAAATATTTATTTCTCAAATTGTATGTAATCTTCTCCAAGGGAATACAGTTTTAAATTTCTGCATTCCAACTTCCCATTCCCAAGTGTGAATCTGATTTCCAAGTAACTGCAATAATTTCCTTGCAATTCATCGCTAATGCTATCTTAACAAATATCATTTGGTATATGGATAATTTCAACTTAGGTCTTGTGCCTTCTATATATAAAAAAAATCTGGATTTATGTGGAAAGACAATGCTTGTAACCAGTTGTTAAAAAAATTAAATTCTCTAAGTCTATCCAGAAAGGTCTTACCTTGAAAGATGACCAAGTTGAATGCAAGAAAGTCTCCATCTTATCTCCACACCTAAAATATTGATCTGACAAATCTGATTTCATTCTATTCAATTTTTTGTGGTGTAAGGTATAATTGATATAAAAATATATTGAACTTATCTATATCTATAGTATTTGTCATACGATCTTGACATATATCTGACCAGCCTTGTTCATCAATTATAATATTCAAATCCAATTCCCACCTTTGTCTAGATTTATGAACTCCATGCTTAGGAGTTCCTGTTTGCAATAAAAGATGCATTGTAGAAGTAAATTTCTTAATATTTCCTTGCTCATAGCTTGAAGGAGGGCCCAGGTCCAAAATGTTGGTGATATCTGTAACTTTACCTCTTAAGGACACTGCAAGCCTGCTGAGTTTCTTCAGCATTTTTACAGCAGAATGAACAGCATTATAGAGATGGAAAATCTGAGCTAATATTACAGGTAAACAATATCAAAACAGGTGGCCAACTTTACCCACGAGGAAAGAATTATTAATGAAACTGAAATCCTTAGAAATGCAACATTTCTTTCTTTGAAAACAGATGAGATGCTCTTCCTTGTGCTTACGTTGGATGACTGGACTAGACTAAGGCGTCCAAAATAGTTGGTTAGAGTGGAATGGATTTAAAGAGTTTGGTGACTGGAAGAATGGGGAACACTTTATGAACTGATGAAGGTGCTCTGGAAAGCAGAAATTAAATCTTCATTTGCCTTCTCTAAACCTAGAAACCATATTTGGAATACTGAATATTGTGTGCCAAATTAGAAGAAGGGCTGCTTCATCTGGATGAACTATTTGAGTCGCTCAGTGGTGGGAAGAGAAGAGTAAAAGGATAAGCATTTAATCCTCTGCAGGTTAGTGGGATTTCCATGAGAAGCAAAGTGGTTGATGGAAATAGAAGCAGGGATTTGTGCAGAGAATGGTTTCTTTATAACCATATAACCATATACAGCACAAAACAGGCCAGTTTGGCCCTACTAGTCCATGCTGGAACAAATCCCCACCCTCCTAGTCCCATTGACCAGCACCTGGTCCATACCCCTCCAATCTTCTCCCCTCTATGTAATTATCCAGTATTTCCTTAAATGTAAATAACGTCCCTGCTTCAACCATCTCCACCGGCAGCTTATTCCACATCCCAACCACCCTTTGCATTAAGAAATTTCCCCTCATGTTCCCCTTATAATTTTCCCCCTTCAATCTCAAACCATGGCCTCTGGTTTGAATATCCCCCATTCTTAGTTGAAAAAGCCTATCCACGTCGACTCTCTCTGTCCCTTTCAAAATCTTGAACATGTCCATCAAATCCGCTCTCAATCTTCTACGCTCCAGAGAAAAAAGCCACAGGCTGCTCAACCTTTCTCTGTAACTCAAACCCTGACATCCTGTCAACATTCTCGTGAACCGTCTCTGTACTCTCTCTATTTTGTTTATATCCTTCCTATAATTGGGTGACCAAAACTGCACACAGTATTCCAAATTTGGCTTCACCAATGCAATTTCATCATAACATCCCAACTCTTAAATTCAATACTCCAATTTATGAAGGCCAACATTCCAAATGCCTTCTTCACCACACCATCTACCTGAGTATCAGCCTTGAGGGTACTATTTACTATCACTCCTAAATCCCTTTGTTGCTCTGCACTCCTCAATTGTCTACCATTCAATGTATATGACCTATTTAGATTTGCCTTTCCAAAATGCAACACTTCACACTTAACCGTATTAAATTCCATCAGCCATTTCTCAGCCCACTCCTCGAGCTTTCCTATATCTCTTTTTAAGCTACGGTAATCTTCCTCACTGTCCACAATACCACCAATCTTTGTATCATCTGCAAACTTACTTATCCAATTCACCACCCCTTCTTTCAGATCGTTAATATATAAAACAAACAATAGTGGACCCAGGACTGATCCCTTAGGAACTCCACTAGTCACCGGCCTCCAATTTGACAAACAATTTTCTATCACTACTCTCTGACACCTCCCATCCAACCATTGCTGAATCCATTTCACTTTCTCCTTATTTATACCTAATGCCTCCACCTTTTTTCCTAACCTCCTGTGGGGAACTTTGTCAAAAGCTTTACTAAAGTCTAAATAGACAACATCCACAGCCTTCCCTTCATCAATTTTTTTTGTAACCCCTCAAAAAACTCTATAAGGTTTTGTACTGTCTTTAAAATCCTGAAAGAGAGATGGCTCTTTGAAAGCAGAGCTAGAGAAAGGAAAGATTGGGTCTGGTGATGGAATCCCCTGTTGATGATGGCAAAAATGACATTAAGTGATTCTTTGAATTCAGGCAATGTTTGGGTGGAAAGTAAGGATATAAAGACCTCTATCCTTGCTCAAGCTGGGATAGAGGCAATGAGTTGACAATTACAGAAAATGGAATAGATGTGGTTAAGAACACTTCTTGTCTGAATGTGAGTTATGTCTGGTTGTGTGTCTGTGTATTTTGCACAGAGGACTGGAGAATGCTGTTTTTATTCAGAATGTACTTATGCAATCAGATGACAATAACTTGATTTGACTTGACAATTATCTGGAGTGGAAGGGAAAGCACAATTAAGTAAGAAAGAAGACAGTTAGAGATTATGGTGGGGGAAAGCAAATAATTATTTACTGGAATTAAGGTGGATGTCATCAAGATAACCATGGAAGTCTGTGGGTTTATGGTAGCTATTAGTTACTAGCATGTCCATTGAGAGGGAGATAGAAAAGCCAAGATACAGAAAGGAAATTTCCTAATATAAACTGTATGAAAGTGATAATAGGATGGAAAACAACAGCAAAAATTATGATATTTTTGAAGTTCTGTTAAAGTGCAAGAAGAACCATCAATACAGTCATAAACATAGCTGAAAAATTGATGAGGGTGGGGCCATAGGTGTGATTGAAAGCTCAACAATTGTTCCAAATATTCCATAAGGGGACAGGTATAACCTTTGTCTATATGATTACCCATATTAACACTTGTGGTTTGGAGAATGTGAGGATTAAAAAAGAATTGAAGAAGTTGTTCAATGTTAGAACAAGTTTAGTCAGTGAAATGATGGTGATGTAGATGAAGTGGGATTTGATGAGTCAATTTTCAAGGAAGAAGCTGAAGGCCAAACTGGTTTGGGAAAGATATATGTTGGAATTCAACATCCAAGGTAAAAATAAGTTGGTTGGGATCTGAAAAAAATGTTAGAGGAGTCATAAATGTAAGTTGGAAGAGACTGGAAATGTGAAAAGGGAATAAAGCTGAATTAGAAAAAGCAAATTATGTGGGGCATGGGCAGGCTGAGATAATAGAATTGTCTGGATTGCTTGTAGGTTGAGGAAGGGGTTGAAGAAGGCCGTACTTGTTTAGGGATTATACAACAGGAAGCTAAGCAGGGAGATTTCCGGAGGAAATGCTGTGTGTTCAGTGACATGGTCATGGTCCAGAATGGGGTAAGTGGCAGTGTGTGTGGAATTGATGTTGGTCTCTGCAAAGTAGATTACAACAGCTACAGCTTTGTCAGCATATTTAGAGATAATGTTGGGGTTGGTCTTTAATGAGTAGAGTGTTCCATCCTTAGAGAGGGGAGATTAGAGTGAGTAACAGCTCTTTTGGTTCCCTCATAAATCTGCTAACTTGGCGGCATTCAAATCACTGTCTGACCTCAACATTCTCATTCTGCACTCAATCATAAACATTTGTTCTGTTATCCTTAATTTCCACCCCCACCCCTCCCCCAACCTCTCCCTGCACTTTAAAACACATTTTTTAATGCTGGTGTTTACAGTTGCAATGTCGAATCATTCGTTTGAAACTCTCTAAAACTTTTGAGAATATCCATTCTTTTTTGTTTTTGTTTGGATTTTTGATTTCCAGCCCCTGAAGTATTTTTAATTTGTAAATGTTACTGCTGTTGCAGCCCCAAAATATATTTTAGGTGGAGTCCTGGGCTGGATGGTACAGTACTGAGCTATTTCATCTCTTGGGTTTATCAGCTGCATAATGGGTTGGATGCAAAGAATCAATCTCATCAGTTCTCCGAGTTATGAAGACCAGCATTTTTTTTTCCTGAACATCACTGAGCACATGCCCTCCTTGAGTTGCCTGTGATGATCTTTGACAGTCAACTAATTGTGGATGATGAGCCCTTTAAGGCCGTAAAACGTGTCATTGATTTTAAATTTTCTACTGTGACAGTGTATATAGAGGTGTTTGGGAGATAAATTGGGAAAGGTTTGTTAGAGCAGGTCACACACAAACACTTTAAAACTCAGAAATTTTGCAGGAGCTTTTGCAAGAGTGCTCAGACTCATGATGGACTGTTGTTTGCAGAAGGCAACAAATGTAACAACAGACAGTAGCAGCTTTGTCTGGAAAACAGCATTTACTGCCTGGAAGGTCAGATGATATGTAGAGGCAGAGAGAAGGGAAAAAGTGAGTGAGAGAGAGGAGAGACACAGACATCAGTTCCAGAGGGACAAACTGGAAAGCTTTGGAAGACGGCCTGTTCAAAGGGGGAGGACTGGCTGTCCGGTGTTTCCGTTGGAATAGGAGAAACAGAAAGGAACTCTGTGATGACCTGAAAGAAAGAGGTTATCATCTGGAGAACCCTGAATGGGGAATGTTTTGTCAGCAAGACACTGGAGTGGCTGATTAAAAAGGAATCAGATGTGGATGTCCTGGAACAAGAAAAACTCTCTCTCTGAAAACCAACAAGAACCCCATGAAGCACCAAAGCCTAGTGAACTTTAGTAATGTTAACTTCTGTGCACAGTACAAGAATTGCCTGGAACCAGTGAGATTGAACTGTGAACCAAAGAACTTTGCTGAACTTAAAAACATTACACACACTCGTGTTTAGAATTAGAAAGGGGTTAAGTAGTTAAGTGAGTCAATAGAGATAAGTTAAAGTTTGATTCTATTTTCATGTTCAAAGACAATTAAAAGCAGCTTTAGTTTAAATAACCCTTTGTTGTGGTGCATATCTATTGCTGCTGGTTTTCGGGGTCCTCTGGACTCCGTAACACTACAATGTTCAGACATACTGAAGGAATTATTCTAATTGAAGTAAATATATTAAATTTATTATTTTAAATAATAGAAGTTAAGTTACATCAGAATAGTAACAGATAATTCAAAACATTAAATCATGCATTGTACCTTCACTTAAAAAAAGAACATGCATTTCCATTACCCTATATTCCTGTTGAAGTCAAAGGGATTTTGGCATTTTAGTAAGCACATTTTCCCCTGATGATTTATTGTGGTGTAAAACTCACTTCCCCTTCATTCAAAGAGGCTTAACATCTTCAATGTTTTCTGCATCAATTGATGTTCATGTCAATTCACTAATTCTTAGCTGAATTCTTTTGGTAATGTTTTGATCAGCTAGGCCTGAATATTTGCAGTTGGGTTCATTGCATCTGGTATGTGACTCAGGAGAAGGAGTAAATGATGCTTTGCCTCTCATATACAAGTGTATATACACTTGTCTTCTTCAAGTGAATATTTCTTGCCCCATTTCCCAGATCCCCCACAAATGATGCTGTGAAATGATTAAACTAACCATCAGGTGAGAGAAAGTGGTGAACTGCCAAAGCGAGCAGAAAATCTGTTTCACATTGCTAGTAGCACAGGCTTAATCCTGACCTTGGTTGCTATCTGTGTGGAGTTTTTATGTTCTCTCTGTGAACACATGAAATTCATCTAGGTGCTCCAGTTTCCTCCAACAGCCTAAATGTATGCAGGTTGCAAAGTTAATAGACTAATGTAAATTGCCCCAAGTATGTAGGTGGATGGTATAGCCTATGGGAAGTTCATGAGTATATGGAGAGAACAAAAATGGGTTTAATGTAAAATTAATGTATAGTGTGGACACTATGGGCCAAAGGTCCTTTTTCCATACTCTACCTTGCTGTCTCTAAAAACTGGAGTCAAAAGGATGATAGGTCCACATATTTTATTCTAATCCTCATATGGATATCTCACACTGACAAACAGTACTTTTCCTTCTTAATTAGAGAGGATGGTTAGCAGCATTTCCTCCGCAATTATAATCAACACCAGTGCATAGCAAGGATATGTTCTCAGCCCCCTCATATACTTCCTCGACAAGTTCAAGTTCAACTTCAATTTCAAGTTCATTTATTTATCATCAGATTGCTGAAGAAGAATCCAACAAAACAGTGTTCTGTTCTTGGTGCAAAACATTCTAAAGCACAACCAGACATACCATTCATACAGACAAACAATACATAAGCAGAACAAATATACATGTTAATTTTTTTTTAAATCAATATTAAAAATGGTAGAGACACAGATGGTTAGTGTGAGCAGTTCCTTTGGTCGTTCAGCATTCTCACTGCTTGTGGGGAAAAAAAAGTCATTCCTCATTCTGGTGGTGCTGGCTTTAATACTCCTGTATCTCTTAGAGGTAGCTGAAAGATACTTTGTAGGGGTGGTAGGGCTCCTCAATGATTTTACATGCCCTCTTCAGACAACAATCACTGAATATCATGTCAATGGTGGAGTGGGGGGGGGGCGGGGGGAAGAGAGCCCAGTAATCCTCTCTACTTCTCTTAATATCCTTAGGATTGACCTCTGATCCACTTCCCTACAGCAACCATAGGACACTGGATGCAATAGGCTAGGACATTCTCAATAGAGGTCCTGGATGGAAGATTAACATAATGGTGGCTAGTAGCCTTACCCGCTTCACTCTCCTCAGAAAATGCAGTCGCTGTTGCACCTTTCTGGCAAGTGGGGAGGTGTTGTGTGTCCAAGTTAAGTCACTTGTTAAGAGGACTTTGAGGAACTTGGTGTTCTCTACTCTCTTCACAGGAGTTATTAATGTGTACTGGAGGGTGGTCATCCTTCATCCTTCTGAAGTCCACAATCATCTCATTCATCTTGTCTATGTTGAGACTCGGGTTGCTATTCTCGAAACATATCACAGGATTTTCCACCACTTCTATGTAGTGCAGCTCATCATTGTTGCTGATGAGGCCAACTTCGGTTGTGTCATCCTCAAACTTGATGATCTTGTTGGAGCTGGATCTAACTTTGGATTTGTGGGTTAGTAGCATGAACAAAAGTGGGCTGAGCGCAAAGCACTGAAGTGCACCTGTACCTAGCATAAAGTTGATTGGTGATATGCTGCCAACCTGGTTAGACTGTGGTCTTTCCATTATGATTTCAAAATCCAATTACTGAGAAGGGTGTTGTGCCAGTAAGGACAGCTTCCCTACCAGCCTCTGGGTGGGAATGATCTTATTAAATGCTGAGCTAAAGTCAATGAGCAGCATCCTGACATATGTGGCATCGTTCTCCAGGTGGGCCAGGATAGAGTTATAGCATCATCAGTGGAATGGGTTCTTCTATAAGTTAATTGAAATAGGTCTAGTGTCTCTGGGGGCGGGGGGGGGGGGGGTTGTTCTTTGATGAGTTCATCACCAGGTGCTTGAAGAATTTCATAATGATGGAGGTCAGTGCCATAGGGCAGTAGTCATTGAGACTCTTTGATACTGGAATGATTTTGGCTGTCTTGAAACCCATGGGGATGGTGGACTGCTGTGCTGAGATTTTGAAGATATCTGTATAAAGTGCTCCATCAGTTGGTCTGCTCAGTCTTTCAGTTTCCAACCAGTTATGTTGTCTGGTCTTGCTGCTTGTGTGGATTCACCTTGGATAGAGTCCTTCACATCTCGGCTGCAGCTATACAGGGGCCCATTCATCAGGATGACGTGGAACTTCCTTCAGCATCGGCCTGTCCTTCTCATCAAACTGTGCAGAGAAGATGTTTAGACCATCCAGAAGGGAGACGTCATTGTCTTTAATTCACAAGGTGGTCAAGTAATCTGTTATGGTCTTGATCCCTTGCCACATGCACCTTATGTCAGCGGTGTTGCACATATGTCCATGGATCTTCTGTGTGTTATCATGCTTTGACTTCCGGATTGCAAGGGAAATTTAAGGCCTGGCCAATCTTTGTACCATCTTGTTTCCTATCCTGGGAGGCACTTCAGTGCACCAGGTCTCCAAGTTGATGTCAGTGTCAAGTGTCTCCTGTAGGGACTGACAATGGAACTTTAGTGATTCAATCTGCTCATATTTATGAGCATGATTCCCCACTGGCTCATAAGTACAGATATTAGTAACTATAGGGCTCCCCCATCACGCCCCCAGCTTTGAGAAACCCCATTTGCTCCAGGAGGGAGACCTTTCCTTGCTCCATGGGAGCTCAGACTGTTGATCCAATAGACTGGCATTGTGTGATGTGTTAGTCATGCTGCCAAATGGCTGAACCCCTGACAGTCATTGATCCACCTGGGGACTATATATTCTCACCCCAGGTTTCCTTTATTAGCTGTGGGTCACCTCCTGCAAGTATGGAATAATATATGCACATGTTATGGGCCGAGAGGACCTCAAAACCCAGCAGCAATAGAAATTCACCAAGTCAAATAGTTACTTAAATAAAAGTAGTTTTTAATTTTCTTTAAACAGAAAAGCAGGATCAAACTGTAATTTATTTCTATGAACTTAACCTCCTTCTAATTCTAAATACACATGCATGTAATGTGTATAAGTGCAGAAAAGTTCTTTGATTCACAGTCTAATCTCACTTCTCATTCCTCCAAGTTCACTGGTATCAGGCATTTATGAATTTTCACCAAGCTCTGGTGCTTAAAGGTAATTGGTTACTACTCAGGAAGGTTTTTGTCTGTTTCAGAGAGAGATTCATTGCTCATTGGACACACACAAACTGATTTCCTCCAATTAGCCACTTCAGTGTCTTGCCGAAGGAACTTGCCCCATCAGAGTTTACCAAATGATAACCTCTTCTTTGGCAGGTCACCACAGAGTTCCTTTTGATTCCTTTATTTCAGGTGAATCACTCTTGCCAGCTATTTCCTCTTATATAAACCACAAGGGTTTTTTCAATAGGCTGAACTCAGAACTCACAACTCATCTTCAAAATGGGGCTTCAACAAGCTGGCAGCTTGCCATGACTGCAGAAACCAGTTCTCTCTCTCTCTCTCTCTCTCTCTCTCTCTCTCTCTCTCTCTCTCTCTCTCTCTCTCTCTCTCTCCTTGCAAAGTCACATGAGCTTCTTAGAACAGCAAACTGCCACCAGACAGATTGTGGCACCAGACCAAACTTCTGACTTCTGAGTCCGTTTCTCTGCGGCTTTCAAAACAATAATCCATTACTCCACAGCTTGTCCAATTAACACCTACTTGTGAAGTCTCTATAGGCATTATTCAAAGTTTTTGCAAAGGCACTCAGAGTCTGGACTGTCTGGCTTCAGCAAAGCTCTGGCATTTTAAATGAGATCTGTTTTGTGAAGTGTTTGTGTTTGTTTGTGACCTACACTACCCCCACAATCTATTGCCTTCAAAAACATATCTATATTCAATATGTAACATGATATAATCCATCACGCACCCAACAGGACACCCCCCCACCACACACTTGTTCACACAATATCCCACATGGTTAATACTCCACGGGTGTCTGGCTGAAACTCTTTGCACTCTGCTTGTAATGCCAATTGTTGTGTTTGGAAAGTATCCTGTGTTTGTTGATCAAAACTGCAGACAATACTCCAAATTTGGCCTCACCAATTTCTTGTACAACCTTGCCACAGTATCCCAAATCTTGTACTCAATACTTCAATTTATGAAGACCAAGATGCCAAAAAGCTTTCTTTACAACCCAGTCTACCTGTGATGCCACTTTCAAGGAATTATATATCTTTATTCCTAGATCCCTTTGTTCCTCTGCACTCATCAGTGCTCTACCATTTACTGGGTATGTCCTACCTTGGTTTGTACATCCAAAATGTAATTCTTCACATTTGTTTACATTAAATTCCATCTGCCATTTTCTAGCTCATTTTTTTCCATTTGGTGCAGATCCCTGTGCAAACTACAAAAGCCTTCCTCACTGTCCATAACCACCAATCTTTGTGTCATCAGAAAATTTGCTGATCCAATTTCCCACATTATCATCTAGATCATTGATATAGACAACAATCAACAATTGCCCCAGCACTGATCCCTGAAACACACCACTCATCACAAGCCTCTAGCCTGAGAAGCAACCATCCACTACCATTCTCTGTCTTCTCCCATACAGCCAATTTTGAATCCAAGATACCAAGTGTCTGAACCTTCTGAACTAACCACCCATGTGGGACCTTGTCAAAGTCCTTACTAAAGTCCATGTAGACAACATCCAAAGCTTTTCCTCCTCGAAAAACTCTATTAGACCCTTCATCCACAAAGCCATGCTGACTATCCTTAATCAGCCCTTGGCTGTCCAAATACCTGTATATTCAATCTCTTAGAACACCCTCCAATAATTTACCCACTATGGACATTAGGCTCACTGGCCTGTAGTTTTGCCTTTGAAGGCCTTCCACTTACTGAAACAGCAAACAACTTATCCCAGTTCACTCTTCTTAAATCCTTTCTGATTTCCACAAAATTGGCCTTTCTCCATTTTAGAACTCAACTCGAAGACCAGATCTCTCCTTATTCATAATTAACTTGAAACTGATGACATTATGGTCACTGGACACAAAGTGTTCACCTACACCTATTTCTGTCACTTGTCCTGACTGGTTTCCCAAAAGGAGATCAAAAATTGCATTCTCTCTTATTGATACCTTTATATATTGATTTAGAAATTTTCCAGAACATATTTGACAAGCTCCAAGCCATCCAGTCCTTTTTGCAGTATGGGAGTCCAAGTCAACATATGGAAAATTAAAATCTCCTACTGTCAAAACTTTTGGTTTCTTACATCAATCTGCTATTTCTCTACAGATTTGCACCTCCAATTATCTCTGAATATTGGGCAGTCACATCTTTCCTGTTCTTCAGCTCCACCAATTTGGCCTCTGTAGACGAGACCTCTAGGCTATCCTGTCTAAGCACAACTGTGATATTTTCCCTGTCCAGGAACACCACTCCTCCCTCTTTCATTCCTCCCTCTCTATCATCTCAAAACAATGGAACCCCAGAGCATTGAGCTGCCAGTTAGAATCAGAATCCAATTCAGGATTTATTGTCAAGAAAGAGTCAGGAAATATGGTGCTTTGTGGCAGCCATAGTGCAAATATACATCTTGTAACCATCTTATGACATTACTATAAAATAAATAAAGAAAATAATTCTAACAATAATAGAGTACAGAAAGTAAGGCAGTGTCTTTGTCTCATTGGTTATTCAGGAACCTGATGGCAGTGGGGAAGAAGCTGTCCTTGTGCCACTGAGTGCTCATCTTTAGGCTCCTGTACCCATTCCCTGATGGTAGCAGAGTGAAGAGGTATGGTGGGGGTCTTTGAGTGTAGAGGATGCTTTTTTAAGACACCCCCTCATGTAGATGTCCTCGATGGAGTTAAGTCTGCTGCCTGTGATGTTGCAGGCCAAGTTAACAACCCTCTCAAGATTTTTTCTTGTCCTAAGAGTTGGTGCCTTCATACCAGACAGAGATTCAATTAGCCAGAATGCTCTCCACGGTACACCTGTAGAAGTTTACGAGAGTCTTCAGTAACATACAAAATTTCCTCAGACACCTCATAAGGTATAGCTGCTGGCAAGCCTTTTTTTTTAGTGATTGCATCAACGTGGAGGGTCCAGGATAGATCCTTGGAGATGTTGACACGCAGGATTTTTTAATTCTTGACCCTCTCCTCTATTGAGCCCTTGATGAGGATTAGGTCATGTTCCCCTGACTTCCTCCACAATCATCTCTTTGGTTTTGCTGGCGTTGAGCACGAAGTCATTACATCATTTAATGAGCTGATTTATCTCCCTCCTGTACTCTTTCTTATTGCCGTTTTTGATTCTCCCATAAACTGTGGTGTCATCAGCAAATATAGATGGCATTAGAGTTGTGCCTGACCACACAGAAATGGGTGTATAATGAGTAGAGCAGTGGGCTAAGTTCACATCTTTGGACTGTGCCTGTGTTGATGAGGAGAAGACATGGTTTCCAATTCATACTGACTGTGTTCTTCCAATGAGTAAGTTAACAATCCAGTTGCAGAGTGGAGCTACAGAGACCTAGAGTTTGTTGCACCTTAATCAGCACTAGGGAATAATGGTATAGAAGGCCGAGCTGTAGTCAATTAAGAGCAGCTGTATGTATGAATTGCTGTTTTTGAGGTGATCCACAGCTGAGTGGAGAGCAACGATATTGCATCTGCCATGGAGCGATTGTGACAATTGGTGAATTGCAGTGGGTCCAGATATTTACTTAGGCATGTGTTAACTTTGGCCATGACCAGCATCTTAAAGCATTTCATCACAGTAGAAATTAGTGCTACTGGGCATTGGTTGTTGAAGCAGCCCACTGTACTCTTCTTGGGTACAAGTACTGCTCTTCTTGCAAACATAACATAACATAACATAACATAACAATTACAGCACAGAAACAGGCCATTAGGCCCTTCTAGTCCGCACCGAACCAAACACCCTTTTCTAATCCCACCTCCCTGCACAATGCCCATAACCCTCCATCTTCTTCTCATCCATATACCTGTCCAACCTTTTCTTAAATAATACAATTGACTCCGCCGCCACTATTTCTCCCGGAAGATCATTCCACACAGCTACCACTCTCTGAGTAAAGAAGTTCCCCCTCATGTTACCTCTAAACCTCTTCCCCTTAATTCTTAACTCATGTCCTCTTGTTTTAAACTTTCCTCCTCTTAACGGAAATAGTCTATCCACATCCATTCGGTCTATCCCTTTCATAATCTTAAATACTTCTATCAAATCCCCTCTCAATCTTCTACACTCCAAAGAATAAAGACTCAATCTGTCCAATCTCTCCCCATACTCCAGATGCTTAAACCCAGGCAACATTCTGGTACACCTTCTCTGCACTCTCTCCACTCTGTTTATATCCTTCCTATAATTAGGCGACCAGAACTGCACACAGAACTCCAAATTAGGCCGCACCAACGTCTTATACAATCTCAACATCACCTCCCAACTCCTATATTCCATGCAATGATTGATAAAGGCCAGCATACTAAAAGCCTTCTTCACCAACCTATTCATGTGAGTTTCTACCTTCAGGGAACGATGTACCGTTACTCCTAAATCTTTCTGCTCTTCTGTATTCCTCAATGCTCTCCCATTTACCACATATGTCCTATTCTGATTCTTCTTACCAAAATGAAGCACCTCACACTTATCAGCATTAAATTCCATCTGCCATTTTTCAGCCCACATTTCTAAGCAGCCCAAATCCCTCTGCAATCCTTGAAAACCTTCTTCATTATCCACTATTCCACCTATCTTAGTATCGTCTGCATATTTACTAATCCAATTCACCACCCCATCATCTAGATCATTAATGTATATAACGAACAACAATGGGCCCAATACAGATCCTTGAGGCACACCACTGGTCACCGGCCTCCAACCTGACAGACAATTATCCACTACCACTCTCTGGCCTCTCCCTTTCAGCCAATGTTCAATCCATTTGACTATCTCAAAATTTATACCTAAAGACTGCACCTTCCTAACTAACCTTCCATGTGGTACCTTATCGAAGGCCTTACTGAAGTCCATATAGACAACATCCACTGCGCTACTCTCATCCACATTCCTAGTCATCTCTTCAAAAAATTCAATCAGATTGGTCAAACATGACCTTCCTCCCACAAATCCATGTTGAGTGCTCCTGATCAGACCTTGTCTATCCAGATGTTTTTAAGTACTATCTCTAAGAATTTTCTCCATTAATTTACCTACCACAGACGTCAAACTTACAGGCCGATAGTTGCCAGGCTTCCTCCTTGAACCCTTTTTAAATAACGGAACCACATGCGCAATGCGCCAATCCTCCGGCACTATCCCCATATCTAATGACATTTGAAAAATTACCGCCAGAGCCTCTGCTATTTCCTCCTTCACTTCTCTCAATGTCCTGGGGAAGATCCCGTCTGGTCCCAGAGACTTATCCACCTTTATATTCTTCAAAAGCCTTAAAACTACACCTTTTGTAATCTCTATATTCCCCATATTTACCCAATTTGCTTTTTTTATCCCACATCTCCCAATATCCTTCTCCTTAGTGAATACCGAAGAAAAGAAACTGTTCAATATCTCCCCCATTTCTCTAGGTTCCACACACAGTTTTCCACTCTGATTTTCTAAGGGACCAATTTTGTCTGTAGCTTTCCTCTTACCATTAACATATTTGTAGAACTCTTTTGGATTAGTTTTCACCCTGCTTGCCATAGTTTTCTCGTACCTTCTTTTAGCTTTCCTAATTCCTCTCTTAAGATTCCTCTTACATTCAATGTATCTTTCAAACATCTCCTTAACTCCATGCTTCTTATATCTAATGTACGCCTCCCTTTTTCTTCGAACCAAGTTTCCAATATTCCTTGAAAACCACGGCTCTCTCAAACCTTTTGCCCCTCCTTTTAACCTAACAGGAACATAAAGCTTTTGCACTCTCAAAATCTGATCTTTAAAAGACTTCCATCTCTCTACTACATCCTGCCCATAAAACAAATTGTCCCAATGCACACCCTGCAAGTCCTTTCGCATCTCCTCAAATCTAGCTTTTCCCCAATCAAAAACCTCAATCCTTGGCCCTGATTTCTCTCTTTCCATAATGACATTGAAGCTGATGGCATTATGATCACTGGACCCGAAGTGCTCGCCAACACTAACCTCCGTCACTTGACCCATCCCATTTGCCAACAGTAGATCTAACACTGCTCCTTCTCTGGTCGGCACCTCTACATATTGTTGTAAAAAACTATCTTGCACACATTTCACAAACTCTAACCCATCCATTCCTTTCACAGAATGTGTTTCCCAATCTATATGTGGAAAATTAAAATCTCCCATAATTACAACCCTGTGCTTATCACAAATATCTACTATCTCCCTACAGATTTGCTCCTCTAGGTCTCGGTCCCCTCCGGGTGGTCGAAAATACACCCCTACAAGTGTAACCTCTCCTTTCCTACTCCTCAGTTCCACCCAAATAGCCTCCGTGGATGTGCCCTCTAATCTATCCTTCCGAGGCACCGCTGTAATATTTTCCCTGACAAGCAATGCAACCCCACCTCCTCTTGCCCCTCCGACTCTATCACACCTAAAACAACGAAACCCAGGGATATTCAGTTGCCAATCACATCCCTCCTGCAACCATGTCTCACTAATCGCTACCACATCATACTTCCCAGTATCAATCCACATCTTCAGCTCATCCACCTTTTTAACAATACTCCTGGCATTAAAATATATGAATTTCAGGGATTTCCCATTTTTTAATCCCTGTTTTCCTCATCTTTAAGAACAACATTATTTACTTTTCCTGCCAATTGCCCTTCATCTTCTTCCAGAGCATTTCCCTTCTCTATCACCTGCCCATCCATATTCAAATACTTACTACAAACTTTCATTGTTTGCATTCTAACCTTCTCCTTACTGCTCTGTACTATTTTGTTCCCTCCCCCCAACCATGTCTCCCTTACAGTTATAATGTCACAATCCCACATGCCGATCCATGGACTAGGCTTGTCTGCTTTACCAACTATGCTCCTTGCATTGAAATAAATACACCTGAGAACATTTCTATTATGTACAAACTTTTGATTTCTATCTATACATCTAGTCCTTGCATTACCTTTATCTTCCTCCGCCTCATTATCTTCTCTAACACTCTGGTTCCCACCCTCATGCCAATTTATTTTAAACTCCTCAGATAAGCACTAGCAAATCTACTTGCAAGGATGTTGGTCCCCCTCAAGTTCAGGTGCAAACTTTCCCACCTTCCTTGGAAGAGTCCAATTATGCAGAAACATGAAGCCTTCTCTCCTGCACCATGACATTAGCCACATATTTAGCTGCATTATCTTCCTATTTCTAGCCTCATAAGCATGCAGCATGGGTAGTACTCCTGAGATTGCAACCCTGGAGGTCCTCCCTTTCAACATTGCACCAAATTCCCTAAACCCTCTATGCAGGACCTCCTCATCCTTCCGACCCAAGTATTATAATCAAAGACAACTTTATTGAGCACATGGGAAACAAACGGGGAAGACATCAAATGATACTTAATTCTTCTTCTTTTTCTTCTTCTTTCTTTCTTTGACTTGGCTTCGCGGATGAAGATTTATGCAGGGGTAAATGTCTATGTCAGCTGCAGGCTCGTTTGTGGCTGACAAGTCCAATGCGGGACAGGCAGACATGGTTGCAGCAGTTGCAGGGAAAAATTGGTTGGTTGGGGTTGGGTGTTGGGTTTTTCCTCCTTTGTCTTTTGTCAGTGATGTGGGCTCTGCGGTCTTCTTCAAAGGAGGTTGCTGCCCGCCGAACTGTGAGGTGCCAAGATGCACAGCTGGAGGCGATATCAGCCCACTGGCGGTGGTCAATGTGACAGGCACCAAGAGATTTCTTTAGGCAGTCCTTGTACCTCTTCTCTGGTGCACCTCTGTCTCGGTGGCCAGTGGAGAGCTCGCCATATAACACGATCTTGGGAAGGCGATGGTCCTCCATTCTGGAGACGTGCCCTACCCAGCGCAGTTGGATCTTCAGCAGCGTGGATTCGATGCTGTCGGCCTCTGCCATCTCGAGTATTTCGATGTTAGGGATGAAGTCGCTCCAATGAATGTTGAGGATGGAGCGGAGACAACGCTGGTGGAAGCGTTCTAGGAGCCGTAGGTGATGCCGATAGAGGACCCATGATTCGGAGCTAAACAGGAGTGTGGGTATGACAACGGCTCTGTATATGCTAATCTTTGTGAGGTTTTTCAGGTGGTTGTTTTTCCAGACTCTTTTGTGTAGTCTTCCAAAGGCGTTATTTACAACAAACAGACTCGCCAAGGCAAATACCCTACTACTTAATAGCTATATAGACATTCAAAACAGACCCAGGTTGGACTCCAATACCAGTGGCCACTTAACTTTTATGTATTACAAGACAAGATGATCTTCAGCATGATGCTGAACCAAGCCATGAAAGACACCAACAATGAAGACGCTGTTTACATCAGGTACCGCACGGATGGCAGTCTCTTCAATCTGAGCCGCCTGCAAGCTCACACCAAGACACAAGAGAAACTTGTCCGTGAACTACTCTTTGCAGACGATGCCGCTTTAGTTGCCCATTCAGAGCCAGCTCTTCAGCGCTTGACGTCCTGCTTTGCGGAAACTGCCAAAATGTTTGGCCTGGAAGTCAGCCTGAAGAAAACTGAGGTCCTCCATCAGCCAGCTCCCCACCATGACTACCAGCCCCCCCACATCTCCATCGGGCACACAAAACTCAAAATGGTCAACCAGTTTACCTATTTCGGCTGCACCATTTCATCAGATGCAAGGATCGACAACGAGATAGACAACAGACTCACCAAGGCAAATAGCGCCTTTGGAAGACTACACAAAAGAGTCTGGAAAAACAACCAACTGAAAAACCTCACAAAGATAAGCGTATACAGAGCCGTTGTCATACCCACACTCCTGTTCGGCTCCGAATCATGGGTCCTCTACCGGCATCACCTACGGCTCCTAGAACGCTTCAACCAGCGTTGTCTCCGCTCCATCCTCAACATCCATTGGAGCGCTTTCATCCCTAACGTCGAAGTACTCGAGATGGCAGAGGTCAACAGCATCGAGTCCACGCTGCTGAAGATCCAGCTGCGCTGGATGGGTCATGTCTCCAGAATGGAGGACCATCACCTTCCCAAGATCGTGTTATATGGCGAGCTCTCCACTGGCCACCGTGACAGAGGTGCACCAAAGAAAAGGTACAAGGACTGCCTAAAGAAATCTCTTGGTGCCTGCCACATTGACCACCGCCAGTGGGCTGATAACGCCTCAAACCGTGCATCTTGGCACCTCACAGTTTGGCGGGCAGCAACCTCCTTTGAAGAAGACCGCAGAGCCCACCTCACTGACAAAAGGCAAAGGAGGAAAAACCCAACATCCAACCCCAACCAACCAATTTTCCCCTGCAGCCGCTGCAACCGTGTCTGCCTGTCCCGCATCGGACTTGTCAGCCACAAACGAGCCTGCAGCTGACGTGGACTTTTACCTCCTCCATAAATCTTCGTCCGCGAAGCCAAGCGAAAGAAAGAAGATTACAAGACAAAGGTATAATTGTACAGGCAGGCACATCGGGCCCAAGGGACTCCGATACCAAGGGCTTCTTACCCACACTCTCCCACACATGTACACACTTCACAGACAGGGACTTTCAAACACACCCCTAATTCCATCTACCAACAGGGCTGCAGATCTCTGCAAGCACTGATCTATTACAGTATTTACCAGCGATGTCTACAGTTACTACCTGGCATGGAGTCATGTCCAAAACTTGGACCAAGAGGCAGAGAGAAAGAAATATGGTGTGCGTCAATGTTTTCTCCTGTTCTGAGCTGGGCATCAGGCCAATTATGACACTGAGTCATTTAAATGAGCCAACGGTAAAGAATGCACTAATGGGTGGCCAGAGTCCAACCTTGATTGGCAGGTGATCTGATTTTTGATTAAGTTTCAGACAAGGAGTTCACGTGTCCCTCTGGAATCCAAAATGTTCCAGTCAGGGAGGCCACATTTTCCTTCACAATCCACATATTACAGTGATATAGTTAATGCATTTGTTAATGTAGCCAGTTACTGTATGCCTGTACTCTTCAATATTTGCATAACTGTGTAGGTAGCCATCTCCCTGAAACAGCTCCAGTCTGTGGTCTCAAAGCAATCCTGTAGCACCTGCCCCACCCCACCCCCAAGCCACATTTTGATCTCCCTGTTTGTTTTACCAGCAGTCCATATTGCTAGGGATAGCTGGAAAGAAGTGATCCATGTCACACAGATGGGGGCCAGGGGCTGCTTTGTACGCACCAGGAATGTCGATATACATCTGATCCAGTGTGTTCTCTCTTCTGGTGGCAAAGTTGATACGCTGTTGAAACTTGGTGAGACCATTTTCAGGTTGGCATCAGGATAGAACATGAGCTTCCTCATAGTTTCATCCTCATTAGTCGAAGGTGAAACGTAGACTGCAGCAATTAGCGTGTGTGAGAATTTCCTGAATATGTAGATGGGTCTCCATTTCACCATCAGGTATTCTCTCTCTCTCTCTCTCTCTCTCTCTCTCTCTCTCTCTGCTGAGAAGGTCTTTACCACAGAGTCATTTGTGCACCACCCCTTACTCATGTAAATGCAGAGTCGCTCTCCTCGAGTCTGGCCAGAAGCAGTTGTGTCTGTCTGCTCGGAAGGAGATAAGGCCATTGTTGGATTTCTGAGTTTGGAATGGAGACTTGGAGCCATGTTTCTGCAATCACCAGAGCATTACAGTCCTGCAGTTCTGTGGTTCAGATGTACCCTCAGGTAATTCATTTTCTTATCCAGCCATTATTATATATGAAAGCAAGATCGTTGGAAGCTTAGGTCTGAAGAGGCCTGCTTCTGCTCCTTTAACTTGAGAACTTGTGGATACTGTGAGTCAGGTGGTCAGGTGCCAAGTTAACAATCTCTTTGGTAATGTCAATAGGTGCTGATCAGGTGAGTGTGTGAGAACTACTCACCTGATCTTATCTGTAGTGGAAGTGAAGCAAGCTTCAAGTTCTTGGGAGAAAACATTTCCAAACCACTGATGCAATGGTGAAGAAAATGCACCAACACTTCTACTTTCTAAGAAAGCTAAGGAAGTTTGACAGGTCCCTTAACTCATACCGGTACATCATCAAAAGTGTCATAACTGGATGCATCACAGAAGGTGTATGGGTGCTGCTCTGCCAAAGATCAGAGGAAGCTGTGGAAAGTGTTGAATGCAGCTCAGAGCATCGCAAAAATCTCCCTCTAAGAAATGTAGCCATCATACTAAAGGACCCAGTAAAACACAAAAGTCTGCAGATGCTGTGGTTGTAGTAAAAACACAATGGTGCTGGAGGATTTTAGCAGGTCTCACAGCATCCATAGGAGGTAAAGATATATTACTGAAATTTTGGTATGAAACACAGGAGTTGTGGGTGCAAGTGGTTCACCTCCTATGATCACAGGGGTAGGTTCTAAGGGGGTGATTGGTGGAAAGGGAGAGTGCAGAGAAGGTTCACGAGAATGTTGACAGGATTTCAGGGTCTGAGTTACAGGGAAAGGTTGTGCAGGCTGGGGCTTTTTTCTCTGGAGCGTAGAAGATTGAGAGGGGACTTGATAGAGGTGTTTAAGATTTTAAAAGGGACAGACAGAGTAAATGAGGATAGGCTTTTTCAATTAAGAAAGGGGGAGATTCAAACTAGAGGACATGGTTTAAGATTGAAGGGGGAAAATTATAAGGGGAACATGAGGGGAAATTTCTTTACACAGAGTGTGGTGGGGGTGTGGAATGAGCTTCCGGCAGACGTGGTCGAGGCGGGATCATTGGTTACATTTAAGGAAAGACTGGATCGTTACATGGATAGGAGGGGACTAGAGGGGTATGGACCGGGTGCTGGTCAGTGGGACTAGGAGGGTGGGGATTTGCTACGGCATGGACTAGTAGGGCCGAACTGGCCTGTTCTGTGCTGTAAGTGGTTATATGGTTATATGGTTAAACAGGGGAGTCACAGAGGAAGTGTTCACTGCAGAATGAGGAGAGAAGGGAAGATATGTCTGGTGATGGAATCATGTAGTAGGTGGCATAAATGTAGTAGGACGCAGACACTGATGTGGTGGTAGATAAGGTCAAGGGAAACCCTGTCCTTGTTGCATGTGGGAGTGGAGGGGACCAGGGCCAAAGGAGGGTAATTGAGAATATGTGGCTGATGGCTGAGATGATGGTGGAAGAGGGAAAGCCATGTTGTTTGAAGAAGGAGGAGGAGATCTCATGCACTGCAAGACTGAGACAACCCACAAATTAGAGGAATAACACCTCATATTCCATCTGGGTACCCTCCAACCAGATGGTATTAACATTGACTTCTCCTGTTTCTGTTAGCCCCCATCCTCTCCTATCTTTTCCTTGTCTCCTTTCCTCTACATCTGACTGTCTGGCTCACTCTTCCCTTTTCTCTCTTTCTCCTTTCACAAAGCCAAAAGCTACCCCTTCACCCTTTCAATTCTCACCTCTCCTATCTTCTGATCATATCCAATTAACACCTTTTGTCTGTTGGTCTGTACCCCTCCCCCTCCCACTCCTTTTCACCAGCTTTTGAGCATAGGCCCATTGCCTGCTTTTTGCTCACACCTTGAGGAAGGGGTCAGGCCCGAAACAGCAGAAATATATAATTATCTCCTACAGAATCTGCGAAACCTGCTGAGTTCGTCCAGCATTTCTGTGTTTAGCCAGTATCAGACACAAACAAGGTAAAGACTGTACAACGGGCTTTAATCCACAAAGACTTCCACAGAGCCAGGCTGGCTGTGGCTGCAGCAACTCTGAGTGAGGCCTCGGGAGGCCGGCGCAGGCTTATAAATCCACCCCAGCCACACCCCTCATGCTAGGGAAAAGGTTGAAGAGTTTTGAATTGTGCAGCAACAGGCTCTAAGACCGTTTCTTCTCTGCAGCCATCATACTTTTGAATCAACTTCACAGTAGTGATCTGATGCTTCATTTGCTATAAAAAACCAATAGCTATTTTTCACTGTAATGCACAGTAATCTGCTCTTGCTCTTCCATTTTGTAAGGGTGCATTCATGTTAGAATTGACTCTGGACTGCCGCAAAACAACCCTTTTTCAAAGTACCAGGTAGAATGTGATGATAAACTTGAACTTTAAGTTTGACTTAATTTGACTACCATGCTGGATTTAACTAAAGTACACTGAAGCAGAACAAGCCAAAATTCATAATGTTTGTGTGGTGACCATCATGGATGAGTTCAGTTGCCAATTCAAACCCCAGCATCACTTTTTGTTGTTGTTTAGTATTCCAAAAAGTTAGAAGGCTTAACAAATAAGCGCATGAATCCACTATCCTTCTGGAATACAAAAAAAAAACAGCATCAGACCAATGTGGTGCACTGTTGGCCAGAATCAGACACAAACAAGGTAAAGGCTGTACAACAGGCTTTAATCCACAAAGACTTCCACAGAGCCAGGCTGGGTGTGACTGCAGGAACTCTGAGTGAGGCCTCGGGAGGCCGCCGCAGGCTTATATCCCGGAGGATGATTGACACCCGACCGGGTGGGGCTTGATCCATTCAGGCTGACTGATTGACAGCCGGCCAGGTGTTGTCCTGTCCCCTTACATTCCTGCAGGTACAGAGGTTGCCCCCTGCAGTAGGCCGGTGGTATACCACCACAACGATAAGTTTAATCAGACTAGTCTTACTGATGGCTGTCAGAGCTGGTATTCTGATTTGTAGGTGTACAAAGTTTGTACTCTGCTATTAATTGTGCTCTGTGTTGGCCGAATTATCATGTTCAAGGTCAGAGATGCAAATCCAGTTTGTTAGAGTTATGACTGCACCTCATTGCTTTTCAAAAAAACAAGAAAGTACCCCAATGCTAATTAAATTTTCCAGCTTCACAAAAGACTTCAAACAGTTGAGGACTTCATTATTCTAGCATGTCACCATTGTAACTGCTATCTTTTTACATTCCATACATATACATAGCTGTCCTTATATAGAAAATGCATTCTCTGCCACTGTCTTTCATGAACTATTGCTGTGTGCTATTTAGTGGCACCTTATGATTTTAAACCTGCAAGTATATTAATTTTGGTAAGGTTATGAAGGTGTAGTGAAATGATAAGAGCAATTCTTGACGGCTGTCTCAAATTCCTGTTTGTTGAGCTTGAGAGTATTGCAATGAGATTGATTATTTTACTCTTCTGAGGCACCTTGATGACAGATTTCCAACAATCTTGAGAGAAAATGTCCTGTGCATCACTGCTTCTGATTTAAGGCTTCACCTTTTTTTTATTCTGAAGATATTCATTGGACCTAAACTTGATGGGGACCACTCTCCTGGTGGGCAGGTTTGCAAGAGCTGTTGGGGAGGGATTAAATTAGTTTGGCAGGGACATTAGAACCAGAGTGATAGAGGAGATGATATACAAGTAGATGCAGTATGATTGAGATTGTGAGAAAGGATAACCAGTCAACAGAACAAAATTGCTGGCATGCATATAAGAATTTAACTTATGAGACTGTGGATACAAAATTGAGAAGGATGATAAATACAGGACTGACTGTTTTATTTCAATGCACACAGTATAAGGAGTGAGGTAAATGATCTTGTAAATTAATTGGAAATTGGCAGGTAGGACATTATGGCATCACTGAGAATTGGCTGAAAGGAATTCATCCTCATCTCTGTTCCAAAGGGATGCTTTTATATTCTAGGGTTGTGCCCTATGGTCCTAGACTCCCCCACCTAATGAAACATCCTCTCAACCCAATCCTTTCAGTATTCACGAGATTTCAATGAGACCCCTCCCCTCATTCTGTTAAACTTTAGTGGGTATTGACCCATGGGCATCAAATGGTCCTCATATAATAACCCTTTCATTCCAGTATTCATTCCAGTGAATATCCTCTGGACCCTTTCTGATGCCAACACATATTTCCTTTAATAAGGAGCCCAAAATGGCTCATAATACACCCAAATGTGATCTGACCAATGCCTTAACGTTGCATCTCCGCTTTTATATTCTCTCCCTCTTGAAATGAATGCTACGAGTATATTTTCCTCCCTTTCTGCCGACTCCACCTGAAAATTAATTATTAGGGAATCTTGCACAAAGATTCCCAAGTCCCTCTGCACCTCAGATTTCTGAACACATTTCCCATTTAGAAAATTGTCTCCACCTTTATTACTTCCATCATGTCCTTTTGAGATCCCTTCTGGAACTTATTGCTTTCTTCTGCATCTAGAGTTATTTGGAATATTCTTTGGAGGGGGAATCCAACAAATATGAATCAATTGAATACAAATAATACCTGATGTGCAACCATGCAATTATGAAGAAAATTATAGTACAGAGGAAAGCTCTTTAGTTCATGTTTGCTAAAATTGGAGCAATTTAAGTTAAATGCACTTTTCAGTCTGGCTTTCAGCTACGATTACAAATACATTCAAAATATTGTGAATTTTGTATTTTAAGGCACATCAAACTTTCTGGTACTGAATTGCAAATCTCCAACATTAATTTTCCTAATTTTACATTGTATTCTGCTAGCCAAAAGTGGGTGCATTATATGGATAAGAACTAAATTATTCTCAAAAAGTGAATTACTTTTCATCAATTTTTGAAAAAATTGTGTCAATCACACATTGAATATTTCAAAACATATTGAGCACACCTTTTGCAGTCGAAGATCTTAAAATGAAAATCCATTAAATTCCTATCTTGTTCATGGCTTCTATATTTTAAAAAAATCATCAAGGAATTTAAGTCACAAATAATTCAAGAATCTGAAGTTTTCCATGAATGGAGGTGTGAGGGAAGAGAAGTTGAAGATTAAGAAGAGGGTTTACGCTCTCGGGTCACTTGGCATCACAATTAGTTAGTGCAACACCTTTACACAGCGATCGATCAGGAGTGGGGTTCAAATCCTACTCTGTAAGGAGTTTGAACATCTCCATGTGTCTGTGTGGGTTTTCCCAAGGGGTTTCAGTTTCCTCCCACTATTTGAAATGTACCAGGGTTGCAGGGTAACTGGGTGTAAATTGGACGGCACAGAATCATGGACCAAAATGGCCTGTCACTATGCTGTATGTCTAAATTTAAAAATAAAAATACCAGAGTAATAAATTAAATATAAAATAATACTGAAAACCTAATTTTAATTAATGTTTATTTTTCTCACAAACCATAAAATGTATTGGTTCTCTGTTTAAATTGTTTCCCACAAAGATGCACTTTTATAAATGATTTTGCTAACATCTACCAAGAGATTAAATAGTCCTGTTAGCGGGACTGCGTATGAATTGAAAATTTATGGCTTGAGGCAAAGAGAAAATAATTCCCGCCTGGATATAATAAAATCGACTAATCTTTAGTGTTGATGAAAGCCATAGTCATGGTATTAGCTCAGTTGAAATAATAAGGCAATGAGCAGTCTGATAGATGTTTTCAAAATGAATCATGATACCTTGCTATATCCACTGTAACACTGTTGTAACTGGAACAAAGCAAAACACTTAAGTGAAAAACACAGCATGGTAAAATCAAGTTGAGAAGTATTCTGCAGAGATCATCTGAAACTCTTCTTCATCTTTGTCTGTATCCAGAGCTGTTTGATGCTCCTGGGCATCCACAAATGTCAGCATGAAGTGTATGATGACATTATACAAGCTCGAACTGTTCCACGCCGCTGTTGCACTGAGGATAGTGGCCAGTCAGGGGCAGAGTGAGTGATGCCCTGACATTTTGAAGAAGCAGCTTTGAAAGCAAAGTAGTTGTCAAGCAGCCAGGAATACTGTTGAGATCTTCTAAATGTGAAATTTAAGATTGCTTTGCAAGACTTCCTTAAATAAACCATTGTTAGGGATTCACCTTGGAAATTGTTCTAATGGTGCAATAATTGGCTCCAGGTGAATAAATTGTTATTGTTGATGACTGCCAAGCAGTTCAGTTTTATCTGTATTTTGTCAAAAACCCAGACTGCTCATTCTACATAGATCACTTCCCTTGGAGACATAGAGACTGCAGACATTGGTTTTGGAGCAACAAATAAACTGCTGGAGGAACTCAGCAGGTCAAGGAAAAAAACATTTTCAAAGTGAGCATAACTTGAAAAGACTTTGCAGGAGGGCAGTAAAAGTGGAGAGCCAAGAGACGACAGATGCTGGAATCTGGAGCAAAACATAATAAACTGCTGGAGAAACTTAGCAAAAACAGTTTGATTTTTTTTGCATTACTTCTTCAGGATGATTCAATTCTTAACCCTATTAATGGCAACTCACAATTGCTGGTAATGGAAAGTGTGGTCTTCATTCTTATTGTATCCATTGTAAATTGTACATGGTATCTCTTTGGCTTGGCTTCGCGGACGAAGATTTATGGAGGGGGTAAAAAGTCCACGTCAGCTGCAGGCTCGTTTGTGGCTGACAAGTCCGATGCGGGACAGGCAGACACGATTGCAGCGGTTGCAGGGGAAAATTGGTTGGTTGGGGTTGGGTGTTGGGTTTTTCCTCCTTTGCCTTTTGTCAGTGAGGTGGGCTCTGCGGTCTTCTTCAAAGGAGGTTGCTGCCCGCCAAACTGTGAGGCGCCAAGATGCACGGTTTGAGGTGTTATCAGCCCACTGGCGGTGGTCAATGTGGCAGGCACCAAGAGATTTCTTTAGGCAGTCCTTGTACCTTTTCTTTGGTGCACCTCTGTCACGGTGGCCAGTGGAGAGCTCGCCATATAACACGATCTTGGGAAGGCGATGGTCCTCCATTCTGGAGACGTGACCCATCCAGCGCAGCTGGATCTTCAGCAGCGTGGACTCGATGCTGTCGACCTCTGCCATCTCGAGTACTTCGACGTTAGGGATGTAAGCGCTCCAATGGATGTTGAGGATGGAGCGGAGACAACGCTGGTGGAAGCGTTCTAGGAGCCGTAGGTGGTGCCGGTAGAGGACCCATGATTCGGAGCCGAACAGGAGTGTGGGTATGACAACGGCTCTGTATACGCTTATCTTTGTGAGGTTTTTCAGTTGGTTGTTTTTCCAGACTCTTTTGTGTAGTCTTCCAAAGGTGCTATTTGCCTTGGCGAGTCTGTTGTCTATCTCATTGTCGATCCTTGCATCTGATGAAATGGTACAGCCGAGATAGGTAAACTGGTTGACCGTTTTGAGTTTTGTGTGCCCGATGGAGATGTGGGGGGGCTGGTAGTCATGGTGGGGAGCTGGCTGATGGAGGACCTCAGTTTTCTTCAGGCTGACTTCCAGGCCAAACATTTTGGCAGTTTCCGCAAAGCAGGACGTCAAGCGCTGAAGAGCTGGCTCTGAATGGGCAACTAAAGCGGCATCGTCTGCAAAGAGTAGTTCACGGACAAGTTTCTCTTGTGTCTTGGTATCTAAATGGAAAAGGTATATAGGACCCTCCTCAGTCAGAAGTTTAAGAATGCAGGAAGAGATTTCCAGAATTCCAGAAGAATCATTCAGTAATGAAAACAAAATAAATTCAACAATATAGCAACAAAAATTAAATCAAGAATATGATTTTGTAATACCACAAGATGATGAATTGATGAATAATTATTGAAAATTATTTGTCCTTGATTTTATTATTCACCTTAAATGGTCTTGGCCAAGATTTAATAACCAATGGAAACTTTAAAATCCTTCTCTATATTTTCATTGGATTTTATGTTTTGATTCCTGCTCTCAATTTTGTGTATGAAAATGTTTTTTTTATATGAATGGTGTGATTGATACCACATTTGTAATTTGATTATCAAGTACTGAATTCATAAAGGATAATGGGAAAAAAAAGAAACAGGAAAGGTTCATTCAAACCTTAAAATGTATTGGTTCTCTGTTTAAGTTGTTTCCCACAAAGATACACTTCTATAAATGACTTTGCTAACATCTACCAAGAGATCAAATAGTCCTGTTAGTGGGACAGTGTATGAATTGAAAATTTATGGACAGTGTATGAATTGAAAATTGAACTGCATAATTGAAAATTTATATAAAATCATCTAATATTTAGTGTTAATTTCACCATTCAATAACATCATATTTAATCCATCCTTTAACCTGCCTGTTTTCATTTTGCAACCCTTAAAAAAATTGTCCACAGATTTCACTAATAGAATTATGGTCACCTTATGTTTCATGTCACTGCTAATTTTACAATCAAATCAATTGAAATTCAACCAATCACATTTAATATTCAATCATATTAATGTCAATGTGGCTATTTCTGCTTTTCACATAATTAAAAGATTTTAATCATGTTCATCAAGATTTTGTCCTCTGAAGTGAAGGTTTTAATTCTTATGAAGATGTTGAACCTCCAGAGCTAATATGACCAATTTCTCTAATTTTCTCTATACTTTTCATCTCTTTCCTAGCTGTTTTGTGTCAAGCTATTTCATTTTAAAAGCCTTTTTTATGTTATTTTTCTTTGACTCCAAATCCAAGATTCACCATGCCAAAATTCAGATTTGTTGTCTAGGATCTTCAATTACTCTCCAAATCTGATTTAATGTTCCCTGGCAATCAGTTAATTCAATCAGCTTATACTAACATGGATAGATTTATTTGTCACCAAGAAACCTTGCAGAGCAAGAAGGGTTCCTCCAAAAATACACCAACAGGCTATTTCCAATATTACATACAAATTCCGCAATTTACAGAAGACAATGATGAGATCAATTAGCTAGAACCAGGTAGTTATAGGGTTCAAATAGGAGCCTGATGACTAAAGGGAAGACACTATCTTAAGTACATTGCTGCATGCCTCCTCGATGGGTGGAGGGAGAAGAAAATGTGTCCGGGAAGTGATAGGTCTTTCAGTACATTGGATTGTTTTCCAAAGCAGTAGAAATGTAGATGGAGTCTATTGAGGCAATGAAAGTACAATCTGAAAAGGGAACAATCTGGAAAAAAAATATTGAAATATTTTTATAAACAAAACGTAATAGTTTCTTCTCCCAACTTTCCTGGGATCTATTTCCGAAAAAAACTTCACTGGATCCATTCCTTCTATATCCTCTGGTAAGCCTACTATCTTGATATTTTTACGTTAACTTTGATTTTGCAGTGAATCAATTTTCTTCAAAACATCTTGTTTCTGTACATCCCAAGCCGTAATAGAATGTTCAACATAATCCATCCTCTCAATTGTCATTGCAATCACAAAATGCCTGTTTTATTTCTTTAAATTCATCTTGCACCACATCTACCAGTCTCAAACATTTATTAACATCCATTTTGATTGCAGACACTTCTTCATATATATTAGCCATTTTTCTTCTCAACACAGCAAATTGGGTCTTAGTATCTAAAAAACCTTGAGTTACTTGCACAGCCATATTATCTATTCTCCTCATAAAATCTTCTGTTAAAGGTACTGTAATTTCACCTCCAGCAGCTGAAGTTTCAAAAGTTTGTAATTGAATGAGTTTATACCTTTGAGGCCTATTTTCTATTATACTGGCTGCTTGAAGAATTGCTTCTTCCTCATCTTCTTCAAACATTGACATCATCTCTTCCTCCTCTTCCTGCTCGATGTTGACCACATTGGCCCGTGCCACTTGGCTGCGGGTCTGGACCCACCCCCAACCCAAGCCGACTTCGTCAGCATGGCGGAGGCCGATCGCTCCCGCATTGCAGGCCCGGTCAGGTGTGGTGCGCATGCACTGTTCCTTGTGCATGCCCAGATCAGCCAGGGCTCGGAGGTGAATATCCTCCGACCCTGCGCTAGTGGCAACGATGCCGCCAGCCACACACACATGTTCGTATTGGCGATCAGGGTGCTTGCCTTCATGCTCCCCAGCCTCATCTGGCACATATCGGATGTCATGCTCATGCCCCCCCACCCCCCACTCCATATGTGGACTCACCACACTGGTGCCATCTTGCATCCCTGAATGCAACAAGAGTGCTGGTGTAACAATCAACTTCGTCTGCATAGTTCTCTGCTGTTTCGGGGCTTCTCCAGCCGACTCCCATGGATCCTTCTGTAAGTTAGGCCTCAATTCCCCTGCAATTTCTGCATGTTTAAATTGTAATTTCTTCACCAGTTGGTCTCCCGTTTTCTTCATTATCACTGTATACAAAGTTTAAACCACTTCAGAAAAAAATTTAGAAGTGTTGAATGTCTTTATAATTTGGGCATTAATTATAAAGTAAATGATTTTTTTGCGATGTAAATGGTTGGCACACCAAGCAGCAACTATGAAATACCTGATTTAATTATTTTTTGTTCCAAAATGGGGGCTGGGCTGTAGGGGGTGGGGTAGTTGGGAGGTGGGTGGAGGGGTGGGAAGTAGGGAATTAGATTTTTTTCTTAGTTTTGTTTAGTTTTTTTATTTAATCTGTAAAACATAAGTAAAATATTCAAAAAATAACATAATATTTTCAATATAATATTTTGCTATTCAAAGGATAAGATTTTTGCAACATTAATTACTCATGGAATTATAGAACATAGCAGCATAGAAACAGACCCTTCGGAATTCTAGTCTGTGCTGAACTATTTTTCTGTCTATTCCCACAAACCTGCTCCCAGTCCATAGCCCTCCATACCTCTCCACCCATATACCTGTCCAAATACTTCTTAAATGTTAAAATTGAGCCCACATTCACCACTTCAGCTGGAAGCTCTTTCCACGCTCCCACTAATCTCTGTGTTTAGAAGTTCCCCCTTATGTTCCCCTTAAACTTTTCCCCTTTCACTCTTAATCCATGACCTCTGGCTTGTATTTCACCTAACCTCAGTGGAACAAAAAAACTACCTACATTTATACCTTTCATAATTTTAAATTCCTCTATCAAATCTCCCCTCTCCAGAGAAAAAGTCCTAACCTCTTTAACCTTTCCCTGTAACTCAGTTCCTGAAGTCTTGGCAACATCCTAGCAAATCTTGTCAGCACTTTTTTCCATCTTATTGATATCTTACCTATAGTTAGGTGACCAAAATTACACGTAATATTCCAAATTTGGCATCACCAATGTATTTACCATAAAATTCCAACTCCTATACTTGAAACTTTCATTTATGAATGCCGATATGCCAGAAGCTCTCTTTAGAACCCTATGCACCTGTGTTGCCACTTTCTGGGAACTATATCTGTATTCCCAGATCTCTATGTTCTATGGCAATGTTCAATGTCCTATCATTTACTGTGTAACTCCTTCTTGATTTGTCCTTCCAAAATGCAACACCTCACACTTGTTTGCATTAAATTCCATCTGCCATTTTCACATAATTTTTTTAGCTGGTCCAAATCCCTCTGCAAACTTTGAAAGCCTTTCTCACTCTCCACAATGTCTCCAAACTTTGTGTCATCTGCAAACTTGCTGATCCAATTTACCACATTATCATCCAAATCATTGATATAGATGACAAACAACAATGGTCCCAATACTAATCCCTGAGGCACACCACTAGTCACAGGCTTCCAGTCTGAGAAGCAATCATCCACCACCACACTCTGGCATCTCCCATATAGCCAATGTCGAGTCCAGTTTACTACACCATAAATATCAAGTGTTTGAACCATCTTGACTAAACTCCAATGTGGAACCATGTCAAAGATCTTATAAAAGCCCATGTAGACAACAACCACCACAGCCTTTCTTTCATCAACTTTTCTGGTAGCCTCCTTGATAAAATCTATCATATTTGTTAAACATAAACTAATATGCACAAAGCCACCTTGACTATCCCGAATCAGTCCTTGCCTATTCAAATACCTGTATATCCAATATCTAAAAACACCTCCTAATAATTTACCTATTATTGACATCAGGCTCACCAGCCTGTAATTTCCTAGTTCACTTTTGAAGCATTTTTTAAACAATGGCCAACATGAGTCACCTTCCATTCCTCTGGCATCTCACTCATAGCTAAGTCATTTCAAATATTTCTGCCAAAGACTCTGCAATTTCTACACTAGCCTTCCTCAAGATCTGAGGGAATACCTTAACAGGCCCAAAGGATTTATTTGCTTTTAAGAAATAATATTGAAATATTCGAACAAGTATGGGAGCCTTACATTAAATACAATAGCAAAAACCTACCGGGGACAAACATTACCTAAGTTGATGGAAGGAGAAGGAAAGAAAAGAATGGACTCAGTAGAATTTCTGGTGTATTTTTGTTGAATGACAACATTGTCTGACTGGTTTAATGCAACCTAGATTGTATACCTAAAATGGATGAGAGGGGGGGTGGGGGGGTGGCTTGGGAGGAGGGAGGGGGGGGGAGAAAAAGTCACTGTATATGTGTGAAAAAGAAAAAGTGTATACCATGGCTAATGTGATTTATGGTGTGAAAAATAAAAAATAAAAAAAAAGTCAGCAAGTGCCTCCTCCTCTTTAATCTGTATCAGTTTCATGACCTCAATGCTTGTTTTCCATACTTCCCTTGACTCTGTGCCACTTTCCTGAGTAAATACTGTTGAAAAAAAAGATATCCACCATGTCATTTGGCTCCATGCATAGTCAACCACTCTGTTCTGCAAGGGGACCAATTTTGTTCCTTACGATCCTTTTGCTCTTAAATTACCTGTAGAAACCTTTCAGATTTTCCTTCATATTGACTGCAAAAGTAACCTCCTGTGTTCTTTTCTCTTTTATGATTTCTTTCTTGAGATTTCTCTTGCATTTTTATACTCCTCAAGTCCTTCATTTGCTCTGTGTTACCTATTCTTGCTGTATGCTCTGCTCTTCCTTTGAAGCAGGTCCTCAATATCCCTTGAAAACCAAGGATCCCTATACCTGCTAACTTTGCCTTTAATCTTGATAGGAAAATACAAACTCTGTACTCTCAAAATTTCAACTTTGAAGGTCCTCCACTTACCTCAGACATCCTTGCCAGTAAACAACTTGTCCCAATGTACGCATGCCAGATCCTTTCTCATTTGCTCAAGATTGGCCCTTCTCCAATTGAGAATTTCAACCCCTGGCCCAGATCTATCTTCCTCCATAATTAACTTGGAACTAATGACATTATCATTACTAGACCCCTACACATACTTCTGTCACCTGACCTGTCTCATTCCCTAATAGGTGATCCAGTAGTGTTCTCTCTCTAGTTGGAACCTCTATTTACTGACTTAGAAAACTTTCCTGAACACATTTTAAAAGCTCCAACCCATTCAGCCATTTTACAGTCCCAGACAATATATGGAAAGTTAAAATCTCCTACAATTACAACTTTATTTTTCCTGCAGCTTTCTGCTATCTCTCTAAAGATATGCTCCTCCAATTTTTGTTGACTATTGGGTGGTCTATAGTAAATCCCTACGAGTGCGGTCATACCCTTCCTGTTCCTCAGTTCCACCCATATAGCCTCAGTAGGTGACCCTCTGGTCTGTCCTGCCTGAGCATAGCTATGATATTTTCTCTGAAATGCAATGCCACTCCTACCTCATTCATTCTCCCTTTCACCCCCCCGCCCCCCGAACTCTAACGCATCTGAAACAACAGAAGCCTGGAACATTGAGCTGGCAGACCTGCCTGCCGCAACCAATTTCACAAATGGCCACAATGTCATCATTCCATATGCCGATCCACACTCTAAGCTCATCACCTTTTCCTATATTACTTACTGCGTTGAAATAGATACAGCTGAGAGCATTTGTACTATGTACAGCCCTTTGACTTCTCACATTACAAGCAATTTTCACATAATGTTTTTCCTCCTCTATTTTCTTATCTACTCTAGCACTGTGATTCACACCTCCTTGCAAATCTAGTTTAAACTCCCCAGATAGCATTAGGAAACCTTCCTGCAAAGATATTAGTCCCCCTCCAGTTTGGATACAAACCGTCCCATCAGAACAGGTCCCATGTTCCCTAGAAGAGAGCCCTATGATCCAGAAGCCTGAATCCCTCCCTCCTGCACCATGTCTTTAGCCACATGTTAAGCTGCATTCTCCTTCTATTTCCAATCTCACTGGCATGTGGCACGAGCAGCAATCCTGAGATCACAACCCAGGTCTTCCTGACCTACAACTTTGTGCCTAACTCCCTGAACTCTCTTTGCGGGACCTCCTCACCCTTCATTCCCACATCATTGGTCCCTACATGGATCATGATATCTGACTGCTCACCTTCCTTCTGAGAATACTGTGAACTTGATCTAAGATATCTCAGATCCTGGCAGCGAGGTAACATACCATCCCAGATTCTCAATCTCTTCTACAGAGCTTCTTATGTCTTTCCCTTACTATGGAATTCCATATTACTATAGCTTGCCTATTCCCCTCCCTTCCCTTCTTAGCCTTCAGTACCTGACTGCCATGGCTTGTCCCTAATTGTAATTTCCACCCTCCCTTCAACAACATCCAAAGTAGTGCACTTGTTATTGAGGGGAATGGCCAGAGGGGTGCCCTGCACTGACTTCTCATTTCCTTTCACTCATCTGTCACCCAAGTACACTCTTCCTGCCTCCTAGGTGTGAGAGCATCCCTATAACTCCTCTCTATCACCCCCTTAGCCTCCCAAATGATCCAGTGTTCATCCTGATTAACTCATAATTTGAAACCACCCAAAATGGCAAACATTTCATTTTTTTTTCTATGTCTTTGCACATCTCCCACTAACTTGCAACTGTTGATTGGATAGTACTCAATGAAATTCACCCCCATGGAGTCCAAGCAAATTTTACATTTATTATTCCTTTTGTTGGCAATTACTAATGAGTTTATCACTTCCATTAATTCATCTATTTTCTCATGACCTTTAAGTTTTCCACTCAATTAAGCATCATTTTCAATTTTTGGCACTGTTCAAGTAGAGTTTTTTCTGCTTGGAATGACGTTTATATTAATCTTCATCAAGTATTCCTGAAGCAAACACTTTAGTCTTTAAAACTGATCATTATATTCCAATCTAAATGTTTCATTTTAAATGTATCTAGTTTGATGAGCTTACAAGCATTTAATTTGGCACCACTGCAGAAGGTATTCTATATGTTCTTTCTGTCATTCATGATGTTAACATATCATTTTGATTGAAGATCTGTTCCTACTCATTTTTTAAAAAAATTATCTCACCTCCCATCACTTATGTAAATGTGCAGTCCCCTGCAGCCTCTTTGAGATGGCTGACACACATGACACACTGCTTGTTTGGCTGATATGCTCAGATGGTAATTACCAGCACTGTGATGTTGGGATAATATCAAGTAGCAGTTTGAAAAATTGTTGAAGGAGAGAAAGCTTCAGGATGCAAGGTAGAATTAATTTGACAGAGAAGATAACATCTGAGAAACTTCTGATACTCTTCACTAGAAATCATTTACCATTAAGTTCTCTGATGTTTTGCTCTTGTAATCTTGGGTGCAGTTGACCAAAGTTTTCTTATCAGTCATAATAGGTGAAGCCAGTTGGATTTTAAACTTAAAGACACATCAGTCAATTCTGGACATGTGAACAGAAACATGAGGTGGATTCTGTTCTATCAATGATAATATATTTGTTGTTTTATTTGAATATTTTATTTTAATTTTCATAGACTCGTAAAATTCCGACACACAATATATATTTTTTTAACATTCATTGAATATATGGAGTCTGTACTTATCCACCCTCCCTCCCACCTTCCCCCCACTACCCTCATACAACTGAAAATACAGTCAACACAAGTACCAGTGGGGTCAAAAAACCCCTACAAAAACTTTGGAAAAAGCCCAAGAAAAAATAAACAATCAGAAAGGCTAAGTAGCAAAGCATAAGAAATTAAAAATAACAAATTAAATTAAAAACAAACTTTAAAAAACTCAAAAAGAAACTGAAAGAAGCGCATCGCCTGCATCATGTCCCACTTCTTTGATCACATTCATTTCCCTGCCGGGACAGATTGTGACAGTACCCATATTTCAAAGGTGGCGGGAGGGTAATCAGTCAGTGTGGCAATGTATTTTAAGTAAGGCTCCCACAACCTGACAAATGTGTCATGTTTCTTCCTTAGATTATATGTGATTTTCTGCAGGGGAATACACCTCTGTATTTCCACGCTCCATCATGTAGTATTTAGTTGGGAGTTGGACTTCCAACAAAACCTCTATACATTTCTTGGATACCACCAAGGCAACCTCCATGAACAAAATTTGGTATTTAGACAGTCTAAAACTCACATCCCCAATAACTCCCAGAAGATAAAACTCTGGATTCTGTGGAAAATCCACTTCTGCATTTTTTTACAGATGTTCCCCAGGTCCTCCCAGAAAGATCTCATAGCCAGGTGGACATAAGTTCCAACCTCTACCTACACCTAAAGCACATTTCTGGAATTTCAGTCTTTGATTTGCGTAATTTTTTTGTGGTGTGAGGTACAACTGCTACAAGAAATGGTATTGCACCAACCTGTACCTGGCATTGATGACTCTGGGCACGTTGTCCAGACACAGGTCTTGCCACCACTCTTGATTGATTGTGGTGCCTAAATCTGACTCCCATCTCTCCCTTAACCTGTGGAATATGTAGTACATCTTTGAGATAAATTTACACACATTCCCCTGCCGAATTAGAATCTCCACATTACTACATTTAGGTAGGGTCATAGATGGTCCCAATTTTTCACTTAAGAAAGATCTTATTTGCAGATAACAGAAGAATGTTCTATCAGACAAACCATATTTGTTCCTCAGCTGCTCGAATGAAATGAGCTGCCTTCATTTGTAACAATCCTCAATACACCTGATCCCTTTCTGGCACCAGATGTCCAGGATTTTATTACCCAGAGTCTCGGGTATAAAGATGTTCTGGGTCAAGAATGCTTTGTGAGAAACGTCCAGCTTCAATCCGATGTATTGATTTATTCTTTGTCATATCTGAAATATATCCCTCAAAAGGGGCATATCTTTTTTCTTTGAAATTACTTTAGTGTCCCATGCTCAGTGATTCTGTACAGATTTTCCATTGCCTTCTTGATCATTCAGTCTGAATATTCATAGGATCATTACCTCTGAGGAGGATATGTGTGGTGGTAGGTGAGGAAAAGGGGAATCCTGTCCTTGTTGTGCATGAGGACCGAGAGGACCGAGAGGTAATGGTGGATATGCTGGTGAGAGCCAAATTGATGGCAACAGAGGGAAAGCCAAGTTGTTTGAAGAAGGAAGATATCTCCGATGATCGATCATGGAAGTTCCTACATTGGAGAGACAGGACACAGATTGAGAGATCATTTTCTTGAGCGCCTTGGATCTGTCTGCTGCAATAGCATGAATCTCCCAAATGCCATCTATTTCAATTCCCTTTGTTTGGCATATTGTATCTGTCCATGGACTAATACACTGCCAGACTGAGACCATCTGCAAATTGGAGGAGCAACACCTCATCTTCTATCCGGGCACCCTCCAATCAGATGGTATTGACATCAACGTTTCTGGGGTCCATTGAAGCCTTCCCCACTCCCATATTCTTCTCCCTGACTCCTTTTCTCTAGCTTTCTCCCTCTCTCTCTCCACTTTTATCTCTGTTCCCTTTCACAGAGCAAAATAACTTCTCACCTTACCTCTTATGGTTTGCTAGAGTTGTGGAGAGAGTGTAAACTAGTTTGGCAGGGGGGATGAAAATCAAAATGTTAGTGCTGAGATTAAGTAGAAGGACAAAAAGGTGATGTTATCAGTTCTGAGTTTGGTGAGGAAGGACAGTAGGAGACAAAATATAAAGTTAGCCAGTTAGAGGAAATGTGTCTATTGCAACGCTAGGAGTATTAGGAATAAGAGGATGAACTTAGAGCATGGATCAGTACGTGGAACTTTGATGTTGTGGCCATTACTGAAACTTGGCTGGAGTAAGGGCAGCATTGGTCAATGCAAGTGTCAGGTTTTAGGTGTTTTAAAAGGAATTGCATGGGGGGAAGAAAAGGAAGGGAGTAACATTACTGGTCAGGGATAGTATCACAGCTAGAGAAAGGGAGGATGCTGCAGAGGGGGTGTCCATTGAGTCCGTGTGTGTGGAAGTCTGAAATAGGACGGGAGCTTTCACTGTGCTGGGAGTAGTTTATTGGCCCCCGAAATAGCCCTTGGGACACCGAGGAGCAGATAAGCAGGTAGATTTTGGAATGTTGCAGGAAATACAGGATTGTAGTTATGGGTGATTTCAACTTTCCTAATATTGACTGGCACCTCCTAATTGCAAGATGGGGTTAAATTAGTCAGGTGCATTCAAGAAGCATTCCTGGCACAGTATGTGGACTAGACAATGAGAGAAGAGGCCATACTGAATCTAGTTCTGGGTAATGAACGTGGACAGGTGGCAGACCTCTCAGTTGGGAAGCATTTTGGTGAGTGTGACCACAACTCCCTTAGCTTCAGCATGGCTGTGGTAAAGGTTGAAAACAGTCAAAATGGGAAAGTGCTTAACTTGAGAAAGGCTGATTTTGATGGGATGAGTTAGGAAATAATGAGAGTAAATTAGAAACAGATATTCAAGGACAAAAGCACTGAAGTAATGTGGAGGAGGTTTAGGGATCACTTGTACTGGGTTCAGGATAGGTTTGTCCCACTGGGACAAGGAAAAGATGATAGGAAAAGGGAGCTGTGGCTGATGAAACAGGTGAGGCAATTAGTCAAGAGGAAGAAGGAAGCATACGTTAGATATAGGAAGCAGGAAACAGGATGGGCTCATGAGAAGTATATGATAGCCAGGAAAGAGCTTAAGAAAGGACTTAAGAGAGCTTGAAGGGGGATGAGAAGGCCTTGGCCTGTAGGATTAAGGAAGGAGAACCCCAAGGCGTTCCATGCACATGTGAAAAAACAGAAGGATGTTGAGAATGAAGGTGGGACCACTGAAGGATAAATGAGGCAACATGTGCCTGGAGGTGGAGAAAGTTGGAAAGGTCCTAAATGAATACTTTGCATCAGTATTCACAGGAGAAAAGGACCTTGATCACGGTGAGGTTGAAATAGAACAGTCCACTCAAGGAGAGTCAGCATGGCTTTGTAATGGGAATGTTGTGCTTCATGAGCCTAATTGAATTTTTTGAGGAGGTAACAAAAGAAATTGCTGAGGGTAGGGCTGTAGATGTGATCAACAGGTGTTTTAGCAAGGCATTTGACAAGGTCCCCCACAAGAGCCTCATCCAGAAAGGATGAGAGGAGACTTGATAGAGGTCTACAAGATTATGCGAGGCATAGATAGGGTCAACAACCACCCCCTGTTTCCCAGGGCAAGATCAGCAAATACCAGAGGATGTATGTACAAAGTGAATGGAGGGAAGTTTAGGGGAGACATCAGGGGTATGTTTTTTACAGAGAGTTGTGGGTGCCTGGAATGCCTTGTCAGGGATGCAGGTGGAGGCTGAAATATTAGAGGTATTTAAGAGACTTTTAGACAGACACATGAATGAAATAAAAAAAATAGAGAGTTACTGGTTAGGGATGGTTTAGTACATTTTTAAGGAATATATGGGTCGGCACAACATCAAGGGCTGAAGGGCATTACTACGCTGTAGTGTTCAATGTTCTGTGTTTTATATCCAATTACCACATTTTGTCTGTTGGACTGTACTCCTGCACCTCCCATTCTTCCCCCTTTCTCTCCCCAGCCTTCAATTCAGACACCCACCTGATTCTTGCTTATAGCTTGAAGAAACACTCAGCCTCAAAATGTCGTAATATATTGTTACTTCCTATGGTTACTGCGGGACCTGCTGAGATCCTCCAGCATTTCAGTGTTTTGACGACAATCACAGTGTCTGCAAACTTTTGTGCTTTACTCCAGCTTCCCTTTGGATCAGTTACAGGAAGAACATGCCTCCACCCAAGGTCAGATGGAAAAATATTTCATCTTTTTGACCAGTGGTTCTCAAACATTTTCTTTCCACTGACATACCATTGTAAGTAATCCCTATGTCATAGGTGCTCTATGATAAGTTAGAGAATACTTAAGGTGGAGTGTGATTGGAAAAAAAAGGTTGAGGGTCACTGCTCTCAACCCAATTCTCAGTGAAATATTTTGCTTGAGAAAAAATGTAATTGGTTCATTTCCTTTGGACCTATGAAACAGTGTGCACATAACGAATCAATTACGATTAAAACAGTAGTTTTTAAACTTTTCTTTCCCCTCACATACCAATGAAAGTAATCCATTACTAACTGCAAAGCACCTATGGCATAGGGATTACTTAAGGTGGTATGTTTGTGAGTGAAAAAAAAGGCTTGAAAACCACTGCTTTAGACTTTGGCAAAAACCCAGTATTCAGTTGCAAATCTAAAGCAATGAGAAGTCAAGTCTAATAGACTAGTTGAAAGTCAATGTGAACTTGTGTGCCCCATGCCATTATCTCACAAAAAAACTTCTCCTCCTGAAATGGAAATGTTATTGTATTTCTGTAATTAAACCTTGTCCTTGAAATATTTATGAAATAATGGAAATTTTCTCTAAATATTTCTGATTTTTAACACTATTTAAATGATTACTACTTTCCATCGCTTCAAAAATTTAAGGCATGATTTTTAATCTTAATAAACACTATTCTATCTTCTACCATGAATATAATTAATGTAGTTTAATGTGTATGTAGCCAATCACACAATGTGATAAATGGCTGCCATCGCACATACACTAAGTGGGATACAGATCTTATTCTTCTTGTGTGAGAGATTAACTCAACAGGAATTAATAGCTCGTAGCCTGCTGGTAGCTGAGAAAAAAATGAAAAAGCTTGAGAACCAGCGCATAACACTATTTGGTGCCTCCTGTAATTGATCCCACTTCTATCTATTAATTGTTACTAACCTTTCTCTGGCAAGATGCTGACATTACAAAAATAAAATAATGCAGCAGAAAATGACCAGCTCTCAACCTTGATGTCTCAGAGCAGGCAGGATGTCAGCTGAGATACAAATACAAAATACTTCAGTGAGAAAAGACGAACATACTCAATCAATACTTCACACCAAAAGTTTAGTGAACTGCTAAATTTAAAACAGAACTGTGCCATGTGTGACATGTAGACAGAATACAAATTAATTTGAATTTTAAAAGAATTATAGAAATATGAGTGTGATTAATTTTATTCAAGTATGACCTGAAGAAACAGTATTCTCTGGTCCTCGGTGCAAAACATTGCACACATACAGACACTAATACATTTGGAGTACTTATAATCACATTTAAAATAAATAAATACTGTTATATAATTAGATTTTCTTAGGCATTGTATGAGCAGTTCATCAGTCATTCAGCAGTCAGGCTTCTCAGCCCAGTGGTTCTTCTGTATCTCTTTTCCAATGGGAGACTCAACATGGATATCAACATGGAGTAGCTGGAAAATCCTGTGAGTGGGGTGATGAGGGTCCTCAATGATTTGGCGAGCCCTCTTTAAACAATGATCCAGTTAGATCACTGATGTGGAGAGGGCGATACTTCAGTGATCCTCTCTGCTGCTCTTATGGTCCTGTGGATTTACCTCTGATCCTCTTCTCTGCAACAACCGTATCATACTGCGATGCAGCCGGCCAAGACACACTCAATAGAGCATCTGTAGAAACTTGACGGGATGGCAGCGTGTACCCTTGCACACCTCAGTCTTTAAACATGAGGCAAAGGTAGCAAGCAAACAAAAGAGTCAGAAGCAGACTGGAACTTGCTTGAACAATCTGCACCTTTTGAAGTTCTTCACATCCATATTAATGCAAAACAATTGCAAGGGACTGAGGAGCTGAATATAAAGTGCTCATTGGTCAGTCCATCAGAGGAGTGGAAAGTCAAATGGGCCAAGATTTGACCTCAGGAAGTCTTGCATATAAATTCTTAGACTTCTTGGGGGCATAATTTTCAGATAGTCTCTGATTCCATTTAGCAGCTTCAGCTAACGTGCGGCCAAACTTTTCCATAAATTCAATTGTTTCTTGCTACAATGGGTACAGATAACTTCCCAGCTGGTTTGATGGCTATGCAAGCAGACAGAGTGAATCTTAGTTCAATTTTTTCCTCTTAAAGATGGCATAACTGAAGATACTCTAAACAGTGCTTTTTTGGAAAATCTACCAAGAATAGATATGAAAACCCCTGAAAATATGTCTGAATTCAATGATAGGAATGCAAAAATTGAGTTCAATTTATGATCAAATATTGACTGCCACTTCTTCAGTGCAATAAGGTGTTGGCAAATTATGCACAGGACATATTTGCTATTATCATGCAGCATAGAAAAAACCTCTCTCACAACACAGTTGAAATATCTTTAAAATTTCGCTCTCCCATCTCCTGTGCTGGGTTGGGACTTTTTTCAGTTTTAGGTCCTGCACAGGGTTCACTTTTCTAAGTCCAAAATGTCAGCCATTTATCCAGAACTAATAGACAAATGCTATAGGTGTAATGGCTCCCTAAGTCATATGTTTTATCAATTCCCCAAAATACAAGGGTTCTGGAATGGAGTCTTTAATACATTATCCAAAATATTTAAAGTTAATTTTCAACCCTGCCCATTGACTGCAATATTTGGAATTTATGACAACTCCCTAAATTCTCTACAGTAATAGCGTTTATGCCATTATTAGCCAAGCCTCTAGTCTTATTGTACTAGAGGTCTGATAAAGGTCCTTCTGTTATACAATGGATTAAGGACATCCGTTTCTTTATTAAACTGGAGAAAATCAAATACACAGTAAGAGCATCCACCAGATTTTTTTTTCCCCTAAATGGCACCCGTTATGCACTATTTATCTGAATTACGAGTGTTTACAAAGTAAATTTCTTAGTGTGTGATGAATGCTGTAATGACACTGATTTACCAGGGCTTACAAACAAATAAAGAATACACTCACTCTTTCAACCCACCATGAAGTCGACTTTTATTATTATTCTCTAGACACAACATTTCATTCTTCAACTCCCCAAATATCACCCAGCTAAACTCCTTTGACCTTCTCAGTGGCTCACTGCCACATGGATAATCCTAACACTCATTCTCCTCCTCCTACATCTGAAATTCATTATCCGTGTTTTTTTTTACTAATCTAACCCATCCCACTAAACACAGTCACTGGCAAATAAATTGTAAAGAATCAAGTATCGGCTCTCAGACATCAGATAGAAAACTCCCAGAGCACCTCTGCCTAAATAATCAAATTATAATTATAGTCCATGAATGGGTATCAAATCTTGCAAATTCAACCTTGATCTTTTTAACATTATATCTAATTTCCTCCAAACTCGAGCAAGACATGACATCCTGTAACCCAATGGTTCTCAACATTTTTCTTTCCACTCACACACCACTTTAAGTAATCCCTTTGCCATCGGTGCACTGTGAGTAATAAGGGATTGCTTAAAGTGGGATGTGAGTGGGAAAGGAAGGTTGAGAATCACTGCACTAGACCCAATTGTTACTGAAATATTTTGGTTGAGTAAAATGGTCATTGGCCCATTTCCTTTGGAGTTATGAAACTGTGCACATAACGAGTCAATTAAGTATGATTAAAACTGTGATTTTCAAAACATTTTTTTCCCCACTCACATACCACCTTAAGCAATCCCTTACTAATCACAGAGCACCTAATGGTATAGGGAATACTTAAAGTGGTATGTGAGTGGAAAGAAAAAGGTTGAGAACCGCTACTGTAACCATTGCATATGAGTTGGTGCTATGCTGCCTTTCTATCTTATCAAAATTGTTCATCTGGTCAACAATGAATTAAAAACTACTATTCTTTATTTGAGTTGAATTCAAGGACATCCTCTCTTCTAGAAAAGCAATAAAAAGGATACAGTACTAATTTAATCCTATGAATCTGAGAAAGAGTTTTAAAGAATTGTTCCCAATATTCTTGTAGTTCTAGACATTTCCAGAACATATGAATAAGAGAGACCTCAGAAATTTTATATTTGTCACATAATGCATCAACATCAGGATTAAAATGAGACAATCTAACTTTAGGCATATTTACTCTATGTACAACTTTAAATTCTATTAAACAATGTCAAGCACAGAATAAGTTATTATTAAACATATCAAGTGTGTATTCCCAATTTTGATTGGAAATTGATGTATTCAAGTCTCATTCCCATTCATTTTTGATTCCCATCCCTGAACATATTCTTAAGTCCATCAAATTGCTGTAAATAATTGCTATTGATCCACCATGGGAAAACTTTAAATAAAAAAAAATCAAGAACATTGGTATCAAGAATTTGATGAAAATTAGAGAACTTAGACTAAACAAAATGCCTAATTTCTAGATATCTAAAAAAATGCCTATTGGGAAGATTGAATTTAACTGTTAATTATTCAAATTAAGCAAAATTGCCTCAAATTGCTGACATTATCAGTGACGGTTGCACCGCTCCCAACAAAGGTAAGTAGCATCCACAAAAATGCACCAGTATAAGCAGTTATATAGCGATGACGCTGTCAGCAAAGGTGCCAAGATAGTCAGGGAGTTGGGGGGAGGGGGAGGGGGGTCCTGAGCATATATCTGAGGGTGTATGTGACTATTTATGTATAGGTGTGTTGATTTTTCTCATTAAATAAAAAGGCAGAACGTGCACTATATAATATGAATGAAGTTGTGTTTGATGCTCGAAAAATAAATTAAGCCCTAACCCTAACCCTAACCCTAACCCTAACCCTAACCCTATGAGGACCAGCATATCAAACTATACAAATCCCATTGGCCTGCATTAATTCCATATCGTTCTTTGGTTTATATATTGTAAGGTAAAACATCATGAGATGGGAATGTGTAGGGAGTTACCCTGTACAGGGCAGTAACAAGAAGGGGAGGTGTCCTTGTACTCCTGTTAGGTAAAACATCATGAGATGGGAATGTATAGGGCTGTAACAAGATGTGAATGCATCCTTGTACTTACAAGATAAGAGAGACATTGATGGATTGAGAGGCAGGAAGCTAGCAGGGAAAGGATAGCAACAGTTTTAGTCATTGGACAAGTAATGATATGATGATGTTCTAAGCACATATCCAAGGGTATAAAAAATCACCATTTTGCTGATAACGGCAGAATGCATTCTCCGACTAACATGTTTAGTCGCAAGTGTTACAATCCGGTAATAAAGAACAAAGAACCCTGATTTCGACTCAGCCTGGTGTTTGTCTCACTCATTCATGAACAAAGCAGACCTAACAATATACAGACTCATGTCAAGATACATTTTAAATATTGTGACTGTTCATGCCTCAGCAAAACCCTGGCAGCTTGTTCCAGATTTCAACTAATCTTTGTGTGAAAATTTTATCCTTCAGATATCTTTCAAACTTTCCCCTTCTCCTTGAACATATGCCTTCTAGTTGTCAATACCCCTACTAGATGTCTGTCTATCTATGCCTCCCATAATTTTATATAGCTCTTGCAGTGAACTGGGATTCACTGGTAGTGGGTTGTGCTGATGGCTGGCTCTGCCTTCCAGCTCTGCCCCCATCTGCTCACATATAACCCTGGTTTCCCGCCTAAACCCAGAATCTTTTCAAAAACTACTGTGAAACCCTACCCATAGTTATAAACTAATAAGTATGTTTGTCGTCCTTCCAGACGTGAGAGCTTTTATTCACACTAAAATTTTATTAGCTTATTCCCTAAATGAAGGAAACACTACTAAGCCAGATATGCTGCTGATGGACCCTTTGTCCCCCAACATGGCTGACGAGTTCACATACTGCTTCGATTGCTTCCAGACCTACCTGAATGTGACTAGAGATGTCTTTCACACCAATGAACTCAGGAGGTCCACCTCGTTTCGAGGATAGGAACAAAAGGGTATGCAGTCATCAAGGATTGCACTATTGATGATGCTGCTATCAAAGCATTGAAGGCTAGGTAAATAAAGTCACAGAATGAGGTACTAGCGAGGGACTGGCTTGCTCTACATTGACAATACAGGAGAAATCATCAATGACAACCTGCTGGATCTGTGGATGCTTGCTAAGAAGTGTAGTTACCGGCCATGTTTGTGAGGAAGAACAGATCCTCAACACTCTAGTCACGAGGGTCTCCTCGGCTACACGAGGCAGCGATTACTTGAGTCAGGTAAGAAGAATCTGACTAGCCATGTTGAACTGGCCAAATCGTTGGAACAGGCCCAGCTCGAGAACAACAACCTCGAAACAGTGAGCTTGCTCACCCAGGTGACCCCTGCAAAGGACCGGCTGTTCCTGCTACCCCGGCCCTAATAGCTGCCGCTTCCTGTGCTAGGGAGTGGTCCCGTGTTAGGGAGTGCTTCTTCTCCAGCAAGGGCCAACATCCCCGATCTCATTGCCTGGCTAAAGACTCAGTGTATTCCAGATGTGGCAAGAAAGGGCACTGGATGAGAGTTTACACGCAAGGGGAAGTCTGCAGCCTGCACTGTTCCCGGATTTAATTCCAGCCCCAAGCCGTCTGCCTCAAATTCACTTGAGCCCACTTGATGCACTACATGCCAATGAAGGGAGGCAGTGGCAGTGAGGAAATGGCACAAAAAGGCTTGGCGGCCATCTTGCCATGGCCCAAATTCAAACTCAGCGCCATCATTGTCAGTGGAGGAAGGAGGACGGCCATCTTGCTGTGCCACGAGGTTGACACCATCTTACCCATGAAGGGCAACCCAGGACAGTGTGGGCCACTCGAGTGAGGAGTATGGGGTGTCTGGGGTCCAAGCCTCGATGGTCCTAGATCAGGACAGACTTCACCAGCTCAGCCACTCCAGAGTGACAGTAAGGTAAACTGACATTCGACTAAATGCCTAATCAACACAGGCTCTAGTGAAAGCTTCAGAGACTCACGGACTGTGCAAAAATATAACCTGAAGATGCATCCTTCCAATTATCGCAAATTCCTTGTGTCTCATTTGCATTCTACATTCTTCAGAGAGTTGGGATAAATGGCTCGTTTTCTGAGTGGCAGGCGGTGACCAGTGGGGTGCCACAGGGATCTGTACTGGGACCCCAGGTGTTCACAATTTACATTAATGATCTGGATGAGGCCATTGGATGTAATATCTCCAAATTTGCAGATGACACTAAGCTAGGAGGGGTTGTGTGCACAGAAAAGGGGGTCAGGAAGCTCTAGTGTGATTTGGATAAATTGAGGGACTGGGCAGATACATGGCAAATGCACTACAATGTGGATAAATGTGAGGTTATCCACTTTGGTAATACAAACCGGAGGGCAGATTACTATTTGAATGGCAATAGATGAAGAGATGGGGAAGTGCAGAGAGACCTAGGGGTACTTGTACACCAGTCTCTGAAGGCGAGCATGCAGGTACAGCAGGTGGTTAAAAAGGCAAATGGTATTTTGGCCTTCATATCAAGAGGGTTTGAGTATAGGAACAAGGATACCTCACTGCAGCTGTACAGGGCCTTGGTGAGACCACACCTGGAGTATTGTGTGCAGTTTTGGTCACCTTATCTAAGGAAGGATGTTCTTGCAATGGAGGGAGTGCAGAGGCGATTCACCAGGCTGATACCTGGAATGGCAGGAATGACTGATGAGGAAAGATTGCACAAATTGGGATTGTACTTGATGGAGTTTAGAAGATTGAGAGGTGATCTCATAGAGACATATAAAATTCTGGCAGGACTGGACAGAATGGATGCAGATGGGATGTTTCCAATGATGGGAAAATCCAGAACCCGGGGCCATGGTTTGAGAATAATAGGCAAACCATTTAGGACCGAGATGAGGAGGAATTTCTTGACCCAGAGGGAGGTGAATCTGTGGAATTCATTGCCACAGAGGGCAGTAGAGGCAGGTTCATTAAATATATTTAAGAGGGAATTAGATATATTTCTTCAGTATAAGGGTATTAGAGGTTATGGAGAGAAGGCGGGGACGGGGTACTGAACTTTAAGATCAGCCATGATCTCGTTGAATGGCGGAGCAGGCTCGAAACATCTTCTATGTTTCTATTTTTTATGTTTCTATATATTCAACAGTATTGTATAGTACATCTGTCATTTGAAGGGGGGGTAAATTCTATATATTTCATATGTATACACTTGATGAATTGTGAGCTCTGGTGTTGTTGGGTCTGGACTTCCTGTGTCACCTTAAAAGTGTGGCCTTGGAGTATTCTGGTCCCCTCCTCCCTGTAATGGTTCAGAACAGAGGGCCCCTAAAATCAGAACCCACATGCAGCCTCTCCACACTGAATATTGACCCCCCCTCCTCTCTTCTCAAATCTGTCCTTGGACTGCAAACCTATTGCTACCAAGAGCAAGAGATACAGCACAGCAGATCAAAATTTCATAATGTCTGAGACACAATGTCTGCTCAACAAAGGTATAATTGAACCTAGCACCAGCCCGTGGAGAGTGCAAGTGGTAGTGGTAAATGGGGAAAACAAGTCCAGGCTAGTAATTGTCTATCGCCAACTACACACTCTTGAACACATATCCCTTCCCTCGAATTTCGGACATGGTGAATGATATTGCACAGTATTGGGTCTATTCGACCATCAACCTGAAAGCTGCTTATCACCAGTTGTCAATCCATTCCAGGACCTTCCATATACAGCATTTGAGGCTAAGGGTCGTCTCTATTAATTCTGGAGGTCCCTTTTGGTATCACTAATGGAGTTTCTATCTTCTAGAAGCAGATAGGCAGAATAGTGGATGAGTATGGGTTGAAGCAACCTTCCCCTACCTCAATAATGACACCATCTGTGGCCACACTTTGGAAGATAATAATGCCAACCTCCAGAGTTTTCTCCATGTGGCGAAAGGCCTGAACCTCACTTATAACTATGACAAGTTATCTGGCTATTCTTGACTACGTTGTGGAGAATGGCATCATTGGCCTCAATCCCGATAGGATGCAGCCCCTGTTAGAGCTCCCCATTCCCAGAACCACGAAGGCTCTGAGGAGATGTCTGGGGTTTTTCTCATATTGTGCCCAGTGGATCCCTTAATATACTGATAAGGTTCACTCTCTCTTAAAAGCCACTAATTTCCCCCTCTCGGCTGAAGCCTAAACGGCTTTTAACTACCTCTGGAATCATATTGCAAAAGCCGCTATGCACATGGTGGATGAGAATGTACCTTTCCAAGTAGAAAGCGATGCTTCGGACGTAGCCCTGGCCGCTACCCTCAACCAGGTGGGCAGTGTTAGGTCTGCTTTTTTCGAGAATAAGTGAGTCAGACACCAGACTGAGTCGAAATCAAGGTTCTTTATTACCGGATTGTAACACTTGCAATTAACAGTGTTAGTTGGAGAAGGCGCATTCTCCCGATATCAGCAAGTGGTGTTTTTTTTATACCTCAGGACACGCACTTAGTAAATTATCATACCATTACATTGTCCAATGAATAAGCTGTTGCTACCCTTCTCTGTTAGTCTGCTGCACATCATCTTGTTATTGCCACACTTATCTTGAGTGTACAAGGTCACACCTGCATCCTGTTACTCCTTAGTACTGGGTGACTCCTTCTCTGGTCCCAACTCATGATGTTTTTACCTTACAATCCCTCCTTTGTCCTCTTTAGAGGACAATCTTGCCCTGACTATGCTACCACCGCGTTACATTAGTTCGCCTATTATTGCCAAGCTCTATACGGGTTCTGTTCACGGGGTTTTTCGGCTGGTGGGCGAGGGCTCCCCCCAACCCTCTTTAGCGTATAGCCCCCATCCGTTTCCCCGATCCCATTGCCAGTTTACAAGTTTCCTCCCCGTTTGCCCCCAAGCAAATAACTGGCTATCCTTTCTAAGCATTTGTAATTAGTTAAGATAAAAGTTAACATTTGTGCTACAATCTATTTTATAATATTTCTTCTACAATCTATTTTATAATCCCTCCTCCCTGTCGCATTCTCCATCAGACTTCAGATCGATCTCAGCATTTTTTGAATCCTCCTGTGACGTGAGATAGTCCCGCTCCGTAGCTTGTAGAGCTTGATATTTTGGAGGCAGCTCATCGCGGTTGGCAAAGGCTCTCTCAGTGGTCCTCGTGACCAGCGTTTGAATGCATGGAATACAACAACAGCCACAAGTGATAAAAATGGATACAGAAATGAACAATCCTAGGAAAAGTTAACATAACATAACATAACATAACAATTACAGCACGGAAACAGGCCATTAGGCCCTTCTAGTCCGCACCGAACCAACATTGTGCCCCATTTCCCAACACTCCATGTAACTAGGACAAAACAGGGTTAGAGACTCCAGATTGGGCTTTTAATTCCTTCGCCAATGCCTTATGTTTTGTCAGCCCCTTAGTGAGTGACCCATCTGGCCCTGTGTTATTAGAGATAGAAGTGCAGCATAGATCTCCAAACATGGCACACACTCCGCCTTTTTCCGCCAGGACCATATCAATCGCTATCCTATTCTGAAGCGTCATAAGGGAAGTTTCTGACAGTTGTTGGTGTACTGCCTCAACAATGTCCCTGGTCAAATTTGTAAGGCACTGGACATTATAGTGAATTAGGTTGATCCTATTTACGTTTTTATTTGCTGTGATGGAAAAGATTGCACTAAATATAGGAAAGTTTTCAAACCCAGCTGCAATCTCATCAGCTAGTTTAAATTCGTCCGGTATATTCCGGGCTTGGCCAATTGCATCAATCCACACCCCGTCAGGGTTCCTTCCTTCTGGCCCCAGGAGTCGAACACTCCTTCTTCTCCACATCCAACCCCCTGTGTGGTGTAGATCTAGGGCATCCTCATCCCCCTCCTGCCTTTCCACAATCAGGACTGGCGCATTAAGCATTACTAAAGCACACCGACCATTCCAGTTAGAGGGGAGCCAGTTATACAGCACTCTACCTCCGCAAAACCACCAAATATCTGCCCTAGCCTGGGTCAATTGGGTAGCAATTCTGCTGCCCGTGAGATGAACATGAGTCCTGCACGAGTCACTGGGTAGCCAACCCATGTGGAAAGCGTGTACCGCTCTGTTGTTATTGGCGAAGCAAGTAACATTACTTATGCCCGTGGATCTAAAGATAGGGGGGGGTCACATTGGCCGGAGCTATGGGAAACGCCTGTTCCCATGTCAGACACCTATTCAGTGGGTTAGACTCTGACATTAGGTTCAAGGTGCAGTCCATAGCATCTGTCTCCTCAAAAATCGATCTGCTCATCCGTAACGTTGGCCTTCCCCGGGCACAGATCCAGCAGTTTCCATACCTTGCCTGATCCGCATATTTACCCATCTGTTCTATCCAGGAGTTTGTCTCATCTATACCTGTCTCAATTGCTATCTCCTCTCCCCTGGACAGCTTCTTACTATCAAATATTCGCACTACCTCCTCTGTAGAAGTGGGTTTGGGTATGTCTTTTGTGTAGGTTTGTAAGTCAAACCTCACCACTCCCCAAGGGTCTTTTCCACTTACAGACACTCCAATCATTAGGTAGAGGAGATCTCCGACTCCAGGTTCTCTCCCTGTGCCCCCCTCACATGTCTTAGAGCTCCATCCCTTCATATTCCACGGGTTGTTCAGCCCCGCTTTTACTGCCAATATCAGGGGATTTTTGCCTTTCATAATATGGGTAACGGCACCACGTATCAGGAAGACCTTAGTGAAAAAATTATAAAGGGGTCTGCTGGACCCTTTGTTAAGGGGCTTTCTTATCCATCTAGTGTCGGGTCCTGTCCACCACCAAACCTCACCCCAGTACGGACATACATGTAGGCCCCACTCCGGATATCCTCTCTGAAAGTTACACATGTAAACATCATATCCTCTCCAGGACACCTCATTCCTACCACATGCTATTACACTGCATAGATCGAACTGGAAGGTGCTATCCTTGTCTTTATCTATCTTCAGAATAACTTTGGCCCCGCATGTATCCGAACTACTCTGTTGGCTTGTTTGGCAACCCATCAGCAGGAATGCCCATAGGGCCCTCGGCATTGTCTACATGAGTCTCATCATATTTTCCAATACTCACTACTTGTTGTTTTGCCTTGGAGCAAAAGGCAAAATGATGCCAATTATTATCCCCTGGTTTGTCAATTCTTACCGACCTATCTGTCACGGCGGTAACAGTGTATGGTAGAGTCCATCTAATTTCAGTCCAATGTACCTTCCCTGGTTTACGGATATACACCAGGTCTCCCTCCTTCACTGGAACTCCTTCAGTGTCCGGGTTCTCCTTATTTGCATTCGCCACCTGTTGTGTAACTAAAGCAACCATATTACCCAGCATCTGCATATAATGGTCCAGTTCCACTTCCCTTTCTTCCCAATTCTTTACCCAGGCTGGATCAGTCTTTGGACCGGGCATGAGTTGACCCGTTAGAATCTCGTGTGGTGACAGGAAGGTATCTTTGGCCTTCTCTTGTCGCATAGACATCAGTACTAATGGCAATGCCTCCACCCAATTCAACCTGGTCCCACCAAAAACCTTTCCTAATTTGGATTTTATTGTCCTGTTTGCCCTTTCTACTAGCCCCTGGCTCTCAGGCCTATAGACACTACCGAAATGGTGTTTGATCCCTAAGTATTCTTCAACCTGTCGGATCAGCTCATTCTTAAAGTGGGACCCATTATCAGAGCATATTCTGCTGGGGACCCGTAGCGGGGTATCAACTCTCGCGTCAGCCAGCCTATTACACTATCCGCATCCTCCCTTTTCATTGGGACAGCCTCCACCCACTGTGAGAACCTATCTACCGTCACTAAGAGATATCGATATCCTTCCTTTGTCCTAAGGTCAGTGCCCATATCTGTATAGTCAATATAGATCTCTTTCCATGGGGCTGTCGGTACTGGAAATCGTAAAAGTGGGTGGGGTAAGGTGATCCTTTGGTTATGCCCATTGCAGATAGTACATTCAGCTCTAAAGTTGTCAATATGCTCGCGTAAGTGGGGATTCCACCAATGTTGTTTAAGCGTATTATAAGTTTTGGTGGCGCTAATGTGAGTCGGCCCATGTGCTTCTTCAAATAATAGCGGAAGTCATTGGCAGGGGGCAACTTTCGTACCTATTGGGGAGCGCCAGACATGTACTGTACGATTGTCATAGATGATCTCCTGTCGCGTAGCACCGCGTTTCATCCATTCCTCTTTCTCACTTGGGCTAGCTTTTTCCTGTATTTCTATCAGGTGTTCAATATTTGGTGGTGGTCCCTCTCCCTCCTTCTCTTTTTGGTCACTCAACTTACTACTATTTTCTCTTCTCTCTAATTCCTCTTTTTTGCCATGGGACCTCAGAATCATCCCCTGTATAGGTTCTTGATATCCAGTAACCTGTTTGGCTGCTCTGTCAGCCGTCGTGTTTCCTTTCCCTTCCTTTGTGTTTTGTAGAGAATGGCCTGCCACCTTAATTAGGCTTAGAGCCCGGGGAAGCATGAGTGCCCTGACAAGTCTCCATAAAACCAGATCATGTCGGACGTTTTGTCCGGCTGCAGTCCGAAAGTCCCTTCTTATCCAGCCTGGTGCTTCAATATGGACTGCACTCCAAGCATACGCAGAGTCAGTATAAATGTTAACCGTTTTACCTTCGCTCAGCTCCAATCCTCTTATGAGCCCTATCACTTCTGCCAATTGTGCTGATGCCGGTTGGGGGATGATAGAGGACTCTACTAGATAGGGTGCATCATCCACCCATCCTATCACTGCATATCCTGCCACATTACCCTCTGAACTTTTATGGCAACTTCTGTCTGTAAATAACTCCCAATCCACCTCCTCCATGGATTCCTCAATAGCTTCTCCCTCAGCTTGGAATCTATCTTGACTCTTGCTACACAGTCATGCGTCTCCATACATCCCGAGTTCAATCCTCTAGCCATGTTGGAATAGTTGTCCCTTGGTGACCTGAAGGTGATGTGAGGACCCTTAAGGGCGTCCTCCATCTTAATAGATCTGTTGGCCGAGAAGCTGAAGGCACTAGACATTAAAAGGGCTGAGACACTGTGGTCTGTATTAATAACCAGGGGATGACAGAGGACAATATGTGCGTTTTTTTGTATCGTTCTAGCTACTGCTGCGAGATATCGGAGACATGAGGCCTTTCCTTTTTCTACATTGTCTAGTCTGCAACTATAGTAACTCGATACCTTCCTTCGTCCTCTATCCTTCTGATACAGAACTGAGCTAACAATGCCCCCAGTTTCAGCCACGTCCAAGTGGAATTCTTTACTATAATCCGGATTAGCCAGGCTGATCGTTTTCCCCAATTCCTGTTTAACACGCAGGAAAACCGCCTTGCGTTCTACATTCCACCTGACTGGTTCCTTAAGCCTTTGGTGACCTATCTCCGTGACCATTTCCCTCAAACCCTGGGTCAAACTCACATATCCTGGGACATAAGTTCGACTGTATCCACAGAGCCCTAAAAATGCTAACATGTCTTGTACTGTTGTCGGTTTTCGATAACCTAGTATCGTTTCCCGATGTGTCTCGGACATGGCTGTACCATTTTTACCGACGAGACTTCCTAGGAAAGTTACCACCCTCCTTCCAATCTGACATTTTGACCTCTTTACTTTAAACCCTGCCTCACCTAGGCCCCTGCTGTTCCCATTAGGCACCCATGTGCCATTCTTCCTGCTAATAGCAGGTCATCTACATACTGAATCAGCGTAACATCTTCTGGGAGCTTCAATTTCACTAGGATTTCACTAAGGGCATGATTGAACAGTCCTGGACTGTCCTTATCTTCTTCTTCTTTGGCTTGGCTTCGCGGACGAAGATTTATCGAGGGGGTAAATGTCCACTTGAGCTGCAGGCTCGTTTGTGGCTGACAAGTCCGATGCGGGACAGGAAGACACGGTTGCAGCGGTTGCAGGGGAAAATTGGTTGGTTGGGGTTGAGTGTTGGGTTTTTCCTCCTTTGCCTTTTGTCAGTGAGGTGTGCTCTGCGGTCTTCTTCAAAGGAGGTTGCTGCCCGCCGAACTGTGAGGCGCCAAGATGCACGGTTTGAGGCGAGATCAGCCCACTGGCGGTGGCAATGTGGCAGGCACCAAGAGATTTCTTTAGGCAGTCCTTGTACCTTTTCTTTGGTGCACCTCTGTCACGGTGGCCAATGGAGAGCTCGCCAAATAACACGATCTTGGGAAGGCGATGGTCCTCCATTCTGGAGACGTGACCCACCCAGCGCAGCTGGATCTTCAGCAGCATGGACTCGATGCTGTCGACCTCTGCCATCTCGAGTACTTCGACGTTAGAGATGAAAGCGCTCCAATGAATGTTGAGGATTGAGCGGAGACAACGCTGGTGGAAGCGTTCTAGGAGCCGTAGGTGATGCCGGTAGAGGACCCATGATTCGGAGCCGAACAGGAGTGTGGGTATGACAACGGCTCTGTATACGCTTATCTTTGTGAGGTTTTTCAGTTGGTTGTTTTTCCAGACTCTTTTGTGTAGTCTTCCAAAGGCGCTATTTGCCTTGGCGAGTCTGTTGTCTATCTCGTTGTCGATCCTTGCATCTGATGAAATGGTGCAGCCGAGATAGGTGAACTGGTTGACCGTTTTGAGTTTTGTGTGCCCGATGGAGATGTGGGGGGGCTGGTAGTCATGGTGGGGAGCTGGCTGATGGAGGACCTCAGTTTTCTTCAGGCTGACTTCCAGGCCAAACATTTTGGCAGTTTCCGCAAAACAGGACGTCAAGCGCTGAAGAGCTGACTCTGAATGGGCAACTAAAGCGGCATTGTCTGCAAAGAGTAGTTCACGGACAAGTTTCTCTTGTGTCTTGGTGTGAGCTTGCAGGCACCTCAGATTGAAGAGACTGCCATCCGTGCGGTACTGGATGTAAACAGCGTCATGAAAGACTGTCCTTATAACCCTGAGGTAATCTAGTATATGTGTACCAATTCTCTTGGTAAGTGAAAGCGAACCAGTCTTGGCATTCCTCGGCTAATTTTAAGCAAAAGAATGCGTTTGCCAGATCAATGACAGTGTAGTATTCGTGATCTGGACTCAGAGCCCTAAGTGCAACGTATGGGTCTGGGACTGGTCTCCCGGTGGTCTTGGTAGCAGAGTTAATTTCCCGGAGGTCGTGTACCATCCTCCAGTCTTTTCTACCTGGTTTGTGGACAGGCATGATGGGCGTGTTCCACATGCTGTCTGGTGCCCCCCTTAAAACCCCCATCTCCATTAACCCTCCTATCGTTCCCCTGATACCCTCCTCCTGGCTGGGCGACAAACGGTATTGTTTTTTCCATATCGGTTTCTGCCTGGGGTAGGCTAATTCCAGAAATACCTCCCCTTTTATTGCTCCCACATCGTAAGGCCCCTTTGTCCATATCTGTGGGCTCAGATCAGAAAGATATTTGTCTGAGTCCCCGAGATCAATATTTTCTCCTTTTATGGGTCGGTCTCTTTCTACTTTCTCATTTACTACCCGGTCCCATGCTTCAATATTCAGTCTGAAAATTTCCCTCCCTCCGAGGTGGAATATCCCGGGACTTCCTGTATTCACACCCCATTGCCTCCTTCACCATCGGTCCCAACTGTCGGGCGTGGTGATCTTTGGCAATTCCCAAGGTTACATGCGGTACACTTTCTACTCCTAAGTGGAACCACTCCATTTGTTCTTCCGACAAGATAACCATAGCAGCTATTCCCTCCATTCCCACAAAGATAAATGGACAATGTATCATTTCTGTCTTCCCTTCTTTTAGAGAGTCCCACCTCTCCTCATACTCCAGGTCCGGGTGGATGGTATAGTTTAATGTTACATGCATGGGATCCAGTGGGTATTGGTACTCCCCATACTGGGGAATACTGGCCCTCCACTCAAAAAACTGTTTAATCAGACCTGGGCCTGGTTCGTCATACAGTAGTCGACTCCAGAAAATAATAACCTCCACAGAGTCTTCTGAAGCATTGGTTGGGGTCATTAGTACAAACTGTCCTTCCCTCTGTATTGTGTCCCCTGGGCATGTTAACCGAAGGCCCTTCTCAGAACATTGTATGGTTATCCCCAGTTTAGTAAGAACGTCCCTTGCCAATAAATTAATGCGGCAGCTTGGCACAACTAGGACAGGTGCTCTGACCCTTTGTCGTCCAAATGTCATGTTGATGTTATCGGTATAGGGCTGTGTTTCCCTTATCCTGGAGAATCCTATTGTAGATAATGTTTTGCCCGAATATGTGCTCCCTGGGGGTTGTTTAATTACGGTCGTTACTGCTGCCCCTGTGTCAATCATAAATTCAATTTTTTCTCCATTCACCGTCCCCCAAATTTTCGGTGGCTCCCAGGGAGACGTGATTTTTGATTCTCCAGGGCCCCGTCAATAATCTAATTCAGCACCTTCCCAAATATCGTTGTCATACTGGGGTGCATGTACTTGTTGATCACTCTGCCATCCCCCAATTCTCTGGGGCTAATCGATGTGTCCACCCCTACCCCTTGCTTGTCCTCTTAAATTTCCTCCTCTTCCTCTATTACCTCTAATCGAAGGTAATCCTATGCCCCTTCCTCTCCCAGCCTCTGGTAGTGTCCAGGATTGTGGCAGTGCCAGCTTAGGGTATGTTCTCCTCTATACATGGTACTTAGTGGTCTTTCCCAACCATTCCTTTCTTGGGGTCCTGGATTTATCACTGGCCCCATGGCCTGTGGGACTATCTGTTGGGCTGCTAGTTTTATCCCTATTTGTTCTATGACTTTCATCATTTTATCAGTTGTCTTGTCCACTCCCTTCTGGGATGCACTTTCTGACTTAGCCTGTTCTGATTGACGATGTCGTTTGAGTGCATGTGTCAGGAGTCTTTTCCACAAGTCCTCTGGCATCGTCTCTAACCCCACAATGACCCTTAATTTTGCTTGAACTGGACCAGGTAGTCCGTTTATTGTCCCATTTCGAAAATGAGCATTTCCTAGGGGGCTATGGTCCGGTCTTTCTCCAGTCCCAGTTTCCCATAAGTTCCACACTCGAGAGAGGTACTCATGCGCACCTTCCCCTTCTTTTAGTTGGAGGGTTACCAAGGCATCCAGACTATAGGGTGTAGGGAATGCTTCTCTAAGTGCTTCCCAAAATCTATTTCGAAGTGGGTCAAATTCTATTTCATCCCCCAATTTTCCGCTTTTGAGTGTTCTCTCTATTTGCTTCAGGGCTCCTTCTGCCTTCATTTTTATCATGATAGTTCTGACATCTGCAAGTGCTAATTGTTCTTGACAGGTTTCTCGCTCGAAACAAGAAATCCATGGACCAGCCCCATTACTTAATGGAGGAAGTCTTTTCATTAGACTCTCTCAGTCCATTCGTGACCAGGGTACATACTTTTGATTTCCCCGCCCCGTGATCAGCAATGGGCATTGATATCTCAATTTTGGAGATTTCTGTTCCATCTTTACTCTTGGAATACATCTATTTTGTCCTCCCTGTTCAGACACCTCTTCGTCACTACTGTCACTGTCCCCGTCAGGTCCTGATGTCTCAGAGTCGGAGGTATATCGTTCACGCTTGTCTCTAAGATAATTTCTTCGGTCATTGTCTAGTGGTTTCACGTCTTTCTCTTTTGTCCTAACTATGTCCAGGCGGGCATATCTACTCTTCTCCTTCCCGAGTTCTCTTGTGCTTCTTCCCTCCCATGGTGGGCCGTATCTCGTTTCCTCATCTGTACTACACTTTTCGTCCTTTGCTCCTATTACTGTTCCTCCAGCTTGGAGTTCTGCTGACAGTGTTGTAGTTATCTTTTCCATTTCTCTCAATACATCTACCATTAATTCTTTTTGTTCCTTACTTATCTGCCCTAGCACAATCACATCTTTGTTTAAGTTTTCAACGTTATCCTGAACCTTTTTCATGTTCCTTTTCTGTGTCTCTAAGTCTTCTTCTATTTTCTTGGATCCTGCGGGGGTCTCGATGTCTATTAATCCATCTTTTATTTTAAGTAAAGGGGCCTGTATATTGACTGACGTGTCCCCATTCCCGATGTTCCCGTCAAGTCCCAGTGTTTCAATATCTGGATATAAGGGACGTGACTCCTGGGTCCCATCTGGGGTGTCAGGGGTACCTTGTGACTCAACGTATGCATAGGGCAGGGGTCTACAAGCTATTTCTACAGGGGCCATAATAGGTGGGTTATCAGGGAGACTAAATTCTTCGAATAGAGCTAGGACATCGCAGTAACGCATCTCCTTGTCTCTCGTCTTTTTTTGTGCAGACTCTCAATTGAAGATTTTCCTTTCTATGTCTCGTTTTGTTTCTTCCAGCTTATCTAAGACTCTACGCTTTAGAATTTTGTTTCCCTCACCTGTCAGGAACATCTTGGCGCTCCCGGGTAACCACCCCATCTTCCTCCAGCGATCTACACATTTTCGGAGAATTCTTTGTTTCTCCAATGCCTCTTTACTGGTATTTCGCTTCTCTAATTCCTGATTAATTTCCCTAATAACTTGGTCAAAGGTCTTAGCAGGCAACTGTGCAGCCATTGCTGCGGGGTCGCTTCCTAATACCTCTCTTAATTTAGGTTCTTGTCCGTTTAGAGGATCTATATTAACAAAAATCGCCTTTAAAAATGTCTCCTTGCAGGCTGGATGACAAAAGTTTTTTAGTGAAACAGTCTCCAAGTCTGGTCCTCTGGTGGACCTCAGACTGTCCTGTATACTCTGATTGCTCGTCTTCCACTCTCTGTTTTCCCAAAGAAGTCTGAAAGTTAGGTTACAACTAGGAAACCAAGTTTTTGGGCTATATTTTTGTCCAGTTTCCCTGTACCAATCAATGAATTTACGTAACTTAATCTCCTTGGTGATGCTGGGAATACCTTTATTTAACTTGTCAAAAATATTTCGAATAAACCGTGTGTCTCTTAAGATTCTGTCAACTTTTTCATTGATATCTCCTACCTGATCCGGACACAACTTTTGCAGTCTTTGGTCGTCGCCCTTGTTCACCAGGCATGCATCTCTGAGTACTCTTTTAGTCATCTCAAGGTCTCTAATGTCCGCTGTGGTATTCCACCACGGCGAATTTTGGAAATAAATTCTTAAGTTTTCAAGTGTACAGACATTATCATACCTACTGGACATTTATAAGCGAGTCTTATACAATGGAGACCAATAAGCCTGAACCTTTGTTTTCTTTCAAAGCCCAACCTTCACGTGGGAGATTTCTCCTCTTAATAACCGGTTTAGGGCAGAAAACTCAGGTCCCCAATTGTTCTTAGACCACCTTCTCACTCTATTGGACTTTGCACCGTCACAATAAAGACTTTTTAAACTCTAGTAGTTTGTCGGCGAAGCACTTATCAAATGTCACTAAAACACCTTAAGGACTTTTATAGTTTTGTCTGTAAACACTTACGTGTTACAATCCTGGCAGGTAACGACCTTCAATTATGATCGTCTAATTTGTCCGATCTCCAGTTCTTACTGACAATCATAAAGATTTTAAGAGAGAGAATTTTGTTAAAACAGGCTTCTCTGGACCTTTTTGTCAGCCGGCTGAGATGATTGTCAAGAAAAACAGAAACCGTCGTCTAGTTTCCACTCACCCATCACGTCGGGGTCACCAAATTGTTAGGTCTGCTTTGTTCGAGAATGAGTGAGTCAGACACCAGACTGAGTAGAAATCAAGGTTCTTTATTACCGGATTGTAACACTTGCAACTAACAGTGTTAGTTGGAGAAGGCGCATTCTCCCGATATCAGCAAGTGGTGTTTTTTTATACCTCAGGACATGCACTTAGTAAATTATCATACCATTACATTGTCCAATGAATAAGCTGTTGCTACCCTTCTCTGTTAGTCTGCTGCACATCATCTTGTTATTGCCGCACTTATCTTGAGCGTACAAGGTCACACCTGCATCCTGTTACTCCTTAGAATTGGGTGACTCCTTCTCTGGTCCCAACTCATGCTGTTTTTACCTTACAGCAGGCCAGTTGCATTTTTTCTTGGACATTGCAAAGCCACAAGCTCTGGAACACATCTGTGGAAAAAGAAGCCTAAGCCATTGTAGAAGCCATGAAACACTGGAGACACTACCTGGCTGATGGGAAATTTATGTTCCACACTGACCAGCACTCTGTCACATTCATGTTCAATAATGTCAAGAGGGCAAAAGCAAAAATGACAAGATTGGTAGGTGGAGGATCGAGCTCTCTACCTAAAATTATGACTTTGCCTATTGGCCATGAGCTCTTTATGACCCTCCTGAAGCCTTATCCAGAGGAAGCTGTGCCTCTGCACCCACCAGCCAACTGCAGTCTCTACCATCCAGAGGTCACCCACATGACTCATTTTGTCAAGGTCCGCAATCAGCTCTACTCCATAAAAGATGTCAGGGAAATTACCAGGTCTTGCCAGGTTTGCGTGGAGTGCAAGGCGCACTTCTACCACCCTGCGAAGGCTTACCTGATCAAGTCCTCCAGGCCCTTTGACTGGCTCAGTGTCGATTTTAAGGGACCTCTCTCTTCCACAAACGGGAACACCTTCTTCCTCTCTATCATTGATGAGTCCTCCCGCTTCATGTTTGCCATTATATGTCCAGATATGTCCACTTCATCAGTCATAAAGGCCCGAGATTCTATTTTTGCCCTGTTTTGGTGTTCCAGTTATATTCATAGTAACCGGGGATCATCCTTTATGAGTGACAAGTTATGTCAGTACCTGCTGGTGAGGGACATCGCATCCAGCAGGTCTACTAGCTACAACCCCCGGGGGAATGGGCAGGTTGAAAAGGAGATCACCACAGTCTGGAAGGCTGTCAAACTAGCCCTGAAGTCAAAGGCCTTCCAGACTCACACTTGCAAGAAGTCCTCCCTATGGCACTCCTTTCTGCCTGTTTGTTACTATGTACCATGACCAACATTACTCATCACAAGCTCCTATTCAATTTCAAAAGAAGGTTGGCATTAGGAACTACATTCCCAACCTGGCTCACTACTCCTGGTTCTGTCCTTCTCAGGAAGCACGTGAGGAGAAGCAAGACCGACCCCCCGATGAAAAGGGTGAAACTGCTCCACGCCAATTGCGGCTACGTGGAGTACCTGGATGGTAGGAAGGGCACCATCTCCTTCAGAGACCTGGGTCTCACCGGAACGGAGGGTCCGTTGCCTTAAGTGCCCTGCGAGCCATGGAACTCATTTTCACCACCCACAGTCAGCACTTCAAAGGATACAATTCAGGAGGAAAGTGAATCCCCCTCCATCATTAAGCCGGAGACCCAGGCTGCCTCTCCTCCCTCACAAGGATGCCTGGAGACCCAAGGAGTCCTAGGCCCCCTGGTGCTAAGGTGCTCCACCAGGATGTCCAGACTCCCAGATTGCTTAAATTTGTAAATAAATGTATGTTTTTCAACTTCTTTTCTGAAACCCATATTCTCTGTTTTCATTCAAAGATCCTAAATTTAGCAGGAAGGGGTGAATGCAGTGAACTAGGATTCATTGGTAATGTGTTGTAGTGATGGCTGGCTCCACCTCCCATCTCCACCCCCATCTGCTCACATATAACCTTGGTTTCCTGCCTAAACCCAGAACCCTTCTGAAGACCTCTGTGAACCCCTACCCATAGTTATGCTAATAACAGCATTTGTTCTCCCTCCAGTTATGAGAGCTTTTATACAGCTCTATCATGTGATCTCAGCCTCCTTCACACCAGAGAAAATAGGCCTGGCTTATCCAATCTTTCTTGATAAAGCAAGCTCTCCAAAGCAAATTCTTAGCAAAACAATACACTGGATAAGATTGTGAATTGGGAAAAGGATGGTTTCAAGGTAACTTAGATTACGTGAGGGGTAAAGATCTTGAGAGACACAGTTTTACATAGATAAGTTTGTACCTATCCATGTGGTGGTAGAAACAGAAAGGTATAGTATTACTGAAATAAATGCACATTGAAAAAAAATTGATGTGCAAAGAAATCTGGATGTTCTTTTATGCCTGTCACTGAAAGCAAACAGGAAGGTGTAGCAAGAATTCTGAGACCTGTCGAGTGGAGAAACAATGTCTTGCTACAATTATGCACAATTTTAGAGGCTTGGTAAACCCATACCTGCAGTATCATATTCTACCTTGTCTCCTTACTTAAGAAGGAATGCATATTTACCTTAGAAATAATTCAATGAAGGTTCACTTGATTTTATCCTGAAATTGAAGGACTTTCTTAAAAACAGGGAACCTTGAGTAAGCAATGAGAAGCTGGACAGACTCGACAAGTCTGGCAGCCTTTATCGACACTGGAATTAATAGACCATTTCTCACATGGTTGCTGTCTGACACACTGAGTCCCTTCATCTTCTTTGTGTTCACATTATCTGAAAAAGAGATTGAGTTGACCAGACTTGTATCCAGTACAGTTTAGAAATGTGATAAATACCACATTTTAAGGGAATTAGACAGACTGGTTATGGAAAGATGTTTGTTCAAGTTAAGAAATCTTGAACAAAGTTTTACAGTATCTGTTTAGAGGGTAAGGTGTTCAGGGGTGAGAGATAGAGAAATGATTTCATTTAGAGGATGATGAATCAGGGGGATTCTCCATGACTGAAGGACATGGAGTAAGATTCATTGAATATACTTAAAGAAGATAGAACATAGATCATAGAGGAGTATGGAGATCAACAGGCCCTTCGGCCCACATCTGCTAACATAATGCCCAACTAAAATTCTGCTGCTTGCATATAAGCATTTCTATTCCCTACATATTCACATGCCTATATTGAAGTGTCTCAAATTCGACTGTTGTTTCTGGTTCCAACACTACAGATTTGATTGACATTTAGATTTATTGTCAGAGTACATACATGACAACACATACAACCCCAATATTCCTTTTTCCTGCAGGCGTGGCAGAATTACCATTAATTGATAGTGCAAAAAATAACTATACAGAGCGTAAACATGTAAACAAACAGAACTGCAAACAGATAACGAATATAAACAAACTGACTGTGCAATACAGAGAGAACAAAAATAAAATCAATAAAGTACACAATTAAGAGTCCTTAAATGAGTCTCTGATTGAGTTTGTCATTGAGGAGTCTGATAGTGAAGGTGTAGCAACTGTTCCTAAACCTGGTGGGGCAAGTCTTGTGACACCTTTATCTCTTTCTCTCTGGCAACAGTGAGAAAAGAGCACATGCTGTGGGTCTTTGATGATTGCTGCTGCTCTCCGGCATCAGCGTCTCTTATAAATGCATTCATTAGTGGGGAGGATTTTACCTGTGATGTCTTGGGCTGTGTCCACTAGCTTTTGGTGGGCTTCACACTCAGAGATATTGGTGTTCCAAAATGACAAAATGACTAGCTAATGACTGTGATGCAGCCAGTCAGCACATTTTCCACCACACCCCTGTAGAAATTTACCAGGGCTTCTGGTGTCATACTAAACTTCTGCAAACTCCTGAGGAAGAAGAGGGGCAATGACGTGTTTTCTTCATGATTCCATTTGTGTGTTGGATCCAGGAAAGATCCTCCGAGATAGTGATTCCCATGAACAAATTTGCTCACCCTCTCCAACTCTGATCCCCCAATGATCACTGGATTGTATACCTTTGGGTTTCCTTAACTGAAATCAACAATCAGCTCCTTAGTTTTGGTGACATTGAATGCAAGGTTGTTGTTGGTGCACCATTCAGCCAAATTTTCAATCTCCATCCTGTATCCTGACTCATCCCCTTCCTTTATACAAACCACTACCGTGGTATCATTGGAAAATCAATAGATGGTGTTATGTTCGTACTGAGCCGCAGAGTCATAGGTGTAAATTGAGTAGAGCAGGGGCTAAGGACACAGCCCTGTGGTGGTTTTGTACTGATGGAAATTGTGGAGGAGAAGTACTTAACAATTTTTACTGATTGTGGTCTGGAGGTGAGGAAATTCATGATACAATTACACAGTGGGGTGTTAACTCACAGGTCTTGGAGTTTGCTGCTCAATTTTGAGGGGATGATGGTGTTAAATGCTGAACTGCAGTCGATAAAGAACATCCTGATGAATGCTTCTTTGCTGTTCGGGTGTTTCAGGGCTTTGTGTACAACTGGCAGCCTATTCCAGACATCTTCCAATGACTGTATATAAAAAGAATCTTGCCTTGCACATCTTTAAAATTTCTCTCCTTATCTTAAATGCAAGCAATCAATTTAAAAAAAAAGAAGATAGGTTTCCAGGCACAAAAAATTTTCAAGGGATTGTAATTGTGCAGAAATTTGTAATGTCATAAAGTATCAGAATCAGTTTTATTGTCATTAACATGTGTAATGATATTTGTTGTTTTATGATGGCAATATTGTGCATTACAGGTAAAGGTATAAGTTCCATTATTGTCATGTAATATTACATTTAGAATGTAATATTGCCAACTGTAAGGAAGACAGAGCTTCGCCATATTGTCAAGCACCCCTCAGAGAAATGAGGCCCCAGTGAGGAACAATCTCACAATCTCTGGTTTACAAGAACAGTGCCCTAAATACTGAGCTATAGCTGCAAAAAATGCTATAAAATATATTTCCATAAATACACTATTTAAAAACAAATAAATTTCAAAAGAAGAGAGGATGGTAGAGAAAGCTTTAAGGCTAAATGACCTATTCCTATTTTCTATGTTTCCATGCAAATTTCTTCAGAAATAAAATAAATCAGATTGACTCTTCTGTAAACCAAATAGTTTCTCATTTTGTGGTGTTGTTCCTGGAATTGGATGCATTACAGCTCAAACTAAACAAACCTTATCTCAAAATGTTTTCAAATATGCTTCATATCAGTGTTGAAAAAGACCTGATGTTTCATAAATCAGGGTTTATTTCAGAGGGACTGGTACATTTTTACTTGAAGCTGACAATGTAATCTTTCCAGCAAGAGAAATGGGGAGCAGATACTAAAGACATTCACACCTTTTCTCATCCTCAGACATTTCTTGCCATCATTAGCTAATCATTGGAATATTTTAATGTTCCAGCTGTGAATCAGACAGGAAAGGAGATCATCAGGCTGTGTGAAACCTGCAGACAACAGATGTGGACTGACTATACTTCATACTTATGGCAATTGATAAAGATATAAGAAGTTAACTTCTTTTGTAGGCTTATCATCAAATAAGGTGCCACAAAAAATTAGGCATTGGAGATAATTGTTTCTAAAACTATATCTGATTTTGAATTCCCTGCTAAATATATCACTACAAAGAATTTTTGAGTCACGGCAAGGAATTTTCAAGTCGCCATCACTACAGGAGAAAAAGAAGAGGAACTGTAATTCAGTTCACTGGGTTTATGTCTAGAGACATAGACTATTGGGGTTTATCTAGAAATGTAGATTATTGGGGTTATATCTGGAGACATGGACTATTAATTTAGTAGCGTTCATTCAAATTTTATTTGAGGGTAACTGTAAACTTTCAAGTAAGGAAACTGCCACAAGGAGGAATTCATCTTTCAGTTAATATAAAATTCAGAATTTTAAAAGGAAATAAACTGCTGTCAGTTATGACAGGCATTTTGTAACTACAGGAGTGACTGTATAGTTGTAAAGGCCCATTTGATTCTCTAATACATATTACCCTTTCATGGTCTAGCGGAAGTATGACACCAGACTCCCTGAAATGGTCTGGTAAGCTGTATACTTCAGAGAGCAATGAAGAGATGAACAATAAAGACTGAATTTTCCAATTTGCACATTTTTTGAATTAATAAATGTGCAAAAATATTACCCTAACTTACCATATTCTTGAATACTCTTTGTAAAAATAAAATTCACGGACCAATACTGAAGTGAACACTTTTTTCACATGGAAGACTGCCAATTTTGGTTTTAAAATTCCATGTTCCATTTATACCAAGGCTTCTCATCGAATAATAAAGGAAAAAAATACATCCCTGGGTCCATTTTTCTTTTCAGTTCCTTGGTTCAATACTGAGCCTCAAGAAAACAAATAATAAAAAAAAATAGAAGCATGGAAATAGATTTCAGAATTTGAAGGATTGTGCTAAATGTAACCTAATACTTCAATAATTTCAAAATTATATCTCAGAGATTTAAAAAAAGTTTAAATGACTTGAAAGATTAGTATTTAAATTTTGGATGTGAATTTTGCATTTCATTAACAGAATATGTTTATATATTTTTTTTAAAACCCATCAATATAGCAACCAGTCCTGTTTTATGATTCTCTGGTACCCTTCAGAATAGTATGAGGAATTGTTGATCATTCTCAATGATGTACAATTTATTCGTCAGTATGAATATTATTATTTTAATAAGTCAACATATACAATACTCTTGGTATTTCTATTATAATTTTAGCTCTTCGTTGCCCTATCACAGGAAATTATTATTGTACAGCTTACCTAAAATTAGTATTCAGGATATAAACAGAATTGTCAATTAACAGAATAAATGCTCCACTCATTATATTAAACAACAGTGTTGAAATGCTACAGAATGCCTTAGGGAACAACATTTATTACCTGTATAAAAATATTTTGTTCATGAGACATTTTTCAAATAACACCGTTAATTATGTTATAGATCATTTGATATTGTTCACATTTAATGGCCTAATGTCCAAAGGGTGCATACTGCTGAAGCTGAATTTGTTGGACATTGGTCATGCAGCAGAGGCTGATTTTCAATTGTCATAGACTCCTTTGCCTTTAGAGTAACACCTAATTGTATCAGATCTTAAATGTTGGTATCTTATCACTACCTGATGCAAAATCTGGATCCTGGGCCATCATGAACCACACCAACACCAACGAATCTGGATAAAACTTTAGGAACAATCACATATGGAGTATTGTGTGAAGTTTTGGCCACCGCATTACAAGAAGGATGTGGAGCTGTTGGATGATGGTGCAGAAGGGCTTCACAAGGATTTTGTCTGGATTAGAGAGAACTAGCTTCAAAGAGAGGTTGGATAAATATAGATTGTATTTGTTTTGGAGCTTTGGAGTTGGGAGATGACCAAATAAAAATGTGAGAGGTATAAATGGAGTAAATAGCAAGGGTAGAAAATCAAACACTAGAGGGCATAGTTCTAAGGTAAGAGAGGGAACATTAAAGAGTTTGATTATTCACTACCTTCAATGTGTCAGATCGAACTTTGAGGAAGAGAAGTTTTGCAGATCAAGATTTAAAACCCTGTTGGGTGCTATCAGAAGCCCCAATAATGATACAGACAGAAAGACTGAGAGGAATGATAGGCTTTATTGTACTCGAGACTGCTGGCCTGGGTCCAGGCTAGGAAAATGAGCGGGAAGGAGAGGGGACTCGACCTTTATGACCCGGGGTCACATAGGAGGATCCAAGGCAGGAAGACACCCGGAGGGTGAGCCAGCCAGTACACATAATCGTATCACCACATTCACCCACTCTTTTAAAAAATGGAACCCACCAGAAAAACAGACAGCAAAACTGGGGGTAATAACAGTCATAACCGTAACAATAACAATAACATTAAGAACAACAGCCGCCATATTAACACTTATTCCAAAAGGGGGTTGGGAGAAGCACATGCCCCCACCGGCTAGAGGTTGAGCCGCACAGGCGGCCTCCTCTGTCTGCCAGACCTCTGGTGAACCGGCGCGTCCGTACAGCGCTCCTCCGGAGAGGGGGCCAATGGGGGAGCATCTGCTGCAGGAACTGTCCAGGTTGGGGTACTGGTGGTGGACTCCTGAAGTGCTGTGGGTCCTCTGCTGCTTCATGGGGTGCAGATGCCTGGGTGACCAGCGGCAAGGCAGGTAGCTCAGACTCCAGAGTCATGCTCAGCAGCCGGCAAGGCAGTTTCAAGGTCTCCACCCCTTGCCTGGCATAGTGTCTTCATGGTCGTCCAGGTACCTCACAAATGCATATTGAGGGTTTGCATGTATGAGGTGCAATGCTTCAACCAGTGGGTCCGTCTTATGGCCTCTGACATGCTTCCGAAGGAGAACCGGCCCTGGGGTTGTCAGCCAGGGAGGGATGGAAGAACCATTCACTGACCTCCTAGGGAAAACAAAGAAGCATTCATGTGAGGTGGTGTTAGTAGCAGCACACAGTAACGATTAGATGGCGTGGAGAGCCTCGGGCAAGACATCCTGCCAGCGGGACACTTCCATATCTTTGGACCTAAGGGCCAGGAGCACCATCTTCCAGACGGTGCTGTTCTCCCTTTCCACCTGGCCATTACCTCTGGGGTTATAGCAGATGGTCCTGCTGGTGGCTATGCTCCTGGCCAAAAAATACTGTCGCAGCTCGTCACTCATGAACGAGGTCCCCCGGTCACTATGAGTATAGTTGGGGTACCCAAACAGTGTAAAGATACTGCCCAGGGCCTTGATGACCATAGCTGAGGTCATATCCAGGCAGGGAATTGCAAAAGGGAAGCTAGAAAATTTATCCACCACCCTCAGGAAGCAGGCGTTCCTATTTGTGGTCAGGAGCGTGCCCTTGAAATCGACACTGAGTTATTCAAAAGGCGAGTGGCCTTGATGAGGTGTGCCTTTTCTGGCCAGTAGGACTGGGGCTTAAACTCAGCACAGATCTGGTAGCGTCTGGTCATGGACCAGACTTCCTCTACAGAGTATGGGAGGTTTCTTGTCTTGACAAAATGGTAAAACTTTGTGACTCCCAGAAGGCACAGATGGCACAGATGGCAGGATCTAGAGATGGTCGAGAATGCACGCTGGCGCACATCCCTCAGGATAGGGCATCTGGGGTATCATTGAGCTTACCCGGCCGGTACAAGATATCATAGTTGTAGGTGGATCTTGCCCCCTTGTTTGGCATTAAACATGAAGGCCACTGCCCTTTGATCAGTCAACAGGGTAAATCTCTTACCGGCTTGGTAGTGCCGCCAGAGGCGCACTGCCTCAACGATCGCTTAGACCACCTTCTTGATGGAGGAGTGCCGGAGTTCGGAACTGTGAAGGGTGCGGTAAAAAAATTTTACCGGCCTGCCTGCCTGGTTTAGTGTGGCGGCCAGTGCAAAGTTGGAGGCATCGCTTTCCACCTGGAAAGGGGATGGACTCATCCACGGCATGCTTCATAGACCTAGCGATGTCTCCTTGAATTTGATTAAAAGCAGCCTGGGCTTCCGCCGATAATGGGAAGGTGGTTGATTGAATTAGGGGGTGGGCTTTATCAGCATAGTTGGGCATCCATTGTGCAAAATAGGAGAAAAACCCCAGGCACCTTTTTAGCGCCTTCAGGGTGTTTGGGACAGGGAGCTCCATAAGTGGACGCATGCGATCAGGGTCAGGGGCAATGACACCATGTGTCACGACGCATCCAAGGAGGGCCAGATAGTCTATGTTGAACATGTATTTGCCTTATTGTACGTTAAGTTGAGGGACTTGGCTGAACGCAATAACTTTGCGAAATTTGCGTCGTGATTCTGCTGGTCATGGTCACAGATGGTGAAATTGTTGAGATAGGGGAATGTTGCTGTCAGCCCGTGTTCCTCCACCATCCGGTTCATTACTCTCTGAAAAGCAGAAACATCGTTAGTAACACTTAAGGGTACCCGCAGGAAGTGGAAGAGTTTTCCGTCGGCTTTGAATCTGGTACAGATTTGATCGCTCGAATGAAGGGGAAGTTGGTGGTAAGCCTGTAATGGAAGATTCTAACTGTGTTTCTTACTTTTGCAGCTCTGGGTTCTGCAAGGCTGAGAACCTGCTTGTTTTTAGAATCAGCAGACATAAGCTAAAGTCCATCGAGGGGCCAGAGATGCAGTTATCTGACGAAAGGACATCTGTGTACCAAGAACATTTAATATTCCTGCTTGTTTTGGTCACAGACTGTCAGAGGCCTAGCCTTGATGCAAAATAAACCATTGTATTCAAAGCGATAAGCTGAAAATTATGTTATTCGATAGAAGCCTAGCATGCTAGCTTGCTCGCTTATCTTTCTTGCTGTGCTGGGAATAGGTGCTTGGGTAATCAGTTTTTGGGTAATATAAGCCATGGTCCCGCTGCTGAAGTTTGAGACTCTCCGAGAGGTGGCAACATCTCTCAGCAAGAAGAAGAACTTATGGAGTCCAGCCAATGTCCCAGTCAGGGAAGGTGGAGAAGCTGCTACCAGTGCCCTGACAACCTACTACAAGTGTGCAGTCGTTGCCTCGCTTCGGCAGTTGGGACCAGTCCAAGCGTTGATAAGTATAGTTGGGAAGGGCTTGCATATTGTAGTTTGAAATCAGCTTTTGAATTTGTAATAAACATTTGTATAATCTGAACTGCTCTCGGTGTGTGTGTCTATTTTTTTCCGGTAGCTCAAACACTGTGACCAATCTAAAATGAACAAAATGAGAGGTATAAGTTTACCCAATACAAAGCCGACTTAAGGTCAATGTCGAAAAATTCTTTACTTTGCGACCTTATTGACCAAGTCGCCTATAAAGGTAAGCGGGTATGCTTCCAACTGGGTGGAGCAGTTGATGGTCTGACTGTAATCAATTACCATATGGGGCTTGACCACCCTCTGACCACGAGGACCTGCGCTCTCCAGGGAATGGTGCTAGGGGCTATGATCTCCTCTACCAGGAGTCACTGAACTTCAGCCCGTATGAATTGCATGTCCTCTGTACTATAGCGCCTACTTTTGGATCGTGAACAGCAACGGAGGGGGCCACCCCTAAGGTGTTGAGACCACAAGACAGTGCCAAAGACCGAGTGCCGAGAGCACAGGACAGTGCCGGAGATTGAGTGCTTGGACCACAAGACGGTACCGAAGGCTGGGCATCCGGTCGGGGATGGGCATCTGAACACTGATGGTTGTGGACAGTCAGCGGTGGTTGTGGACCTCCAAACACTATAGTCACGTTCCTGAACTGACCCTGAAAGTCGAGGCCCAGGAGGATTGGGCATAATTAGCAACACAAAGTCGTTATAACATTCTCCCCGCCACCATCAGTGATGCTACACAATACCCCCGGATACTCATCTGTTGGTCCTTTGCTGCCATTGAAACCATCCTGGTCATTGGTCGGACCGGGAGGGAGAGTCTCTGGAACATGTGGGGGTATACGAAATTTTCCGTACTGCCACTATCGAAAAGACAGTTTGTTTTATGCCCATACACCTCGATCTGCATCATGGAGTTTGAGATCGGGTGAGAGCTGGCTTTGTTTAGTGTCACTGAAGCTAAGACTGGCATTTCTTCATCATTGTCATCGGTGGGGAGGCCCGCCCAAGATGGCGACCTCCATGTTGACCACACAGTATCAGATGAAGAAGAAGGCAGAAGGGGAGTCATGGTAGTTGGAAGTGACGTCACTAGAGCAGTAGGCCGAAGTGCCGAGGTTGGGAGCAGTGGCCAGTAAGATGGCGCTCCCCTCACCGCCTACGCAGTCAGCGCTGAAGCTCTTCAGGAATGCATGCTGCGCTGCTCCCGGAATGCGGTCGGGACCTGCAAACCTTTTGGCAATGGCCTTTCTTCCCGCAGCTCAAGCACGTTGCTCCTTTCACAGGGCAGAGGCACCTCGCATGTCTGGCCTGCCCGCAGAAGTTGCATCTCAACGATGGAGATGGCATTATTGCAGCCACAGTTGGGTCTCTAATGCCTGACGCTGAGTCCCAGGCCAACAGCCCTCATAGTCGAACATATGCAGATGGGCCAGTTCTGCCCCTGCAATCGACACCACGTGGCGCTGGGCTGAGTCCAGAGTTCAGATCAAGTTGATAGCCCTTTTGAGCAGGAGCGGGTCCTTCTTGAGGAGTCTTTGCCGGATATAATCCGACCTCATTCCTGACACACAGGTGTCTCTGATCAGTTCTTTCACCCACTGGGTCAACAATATTGTGCCTGTGGGATCCCCCAGACAGTCTTTTCCCTGTGTGATCAGGGACCGGATGAACTCTTCAATTGACTCACCAGGCTGTTGTTTTCGGGACGCCAGCAGGTAACGGGAGTAAACCCCATTCACTTTTGGCTTATACAGCACCCTCAGCTCAGCCATCGTCTCTTTGTAGGTTGTGCTGTCTTGGATGGCCAGATAGACCCTCTGGCCAACTCGTGCCTGTAGGATCTTTAGTTTCTTTATGTCCGAGTTGACCACCTCTGCAGCGGCTTCGAAGAAATTGTTAAAGCAGTTCACCCACTGCTCGAAGAGCATCAATGCACCCAGGACTTGGGGGTCTACTTTCAGCCGTTCAGGGACCAGCAATTTCTCCACAATCGGAGAGTTCCAAAATTGTTGGGCGCTATCGGTAGCCCCAATAATGATGCAGACAGAAAGACTGAGGGGAACGAGAGGCTTTATTGTACTAGAGATTGCTGACCCGAGTCCAGGCTAGGAAAATGAGAGGGGACTCGACCTTTATGGCCTGGGGTCACATGGGCAGGACTAAAGGAGGAGCCAAAGCAGGAAGACACCCAGAGGGTGGGTCAGCCAGTGCACATAATCATATCACAACAAACCCCATAGGAGTTCATGATTTATTGGCAGCAACAATCTCTCCTGCCTTACATGCTACAGTAGCCACCTCAGATCAATGAAGAGATATTTACAACACTGCCACATTTTCCCAATCCATTGGCAGGATCAGTGAATCATAGTCAGTTTCTTCTTCCAGGATCAAGGTTCCCAGCAGCAAAGTTCAAATTATATTTAACAAATTCTGAAAGACAGGCCATACTATTCAACAATCTGACAGTGGACTTCAGAAAGAGACACTCTGTGCCCACTCATGGCAAGACGTTAACAAGAAATGAGGCCATCATAAATCAGTCATGATTGCATTGAAAGGCAAGCAGGCTTGATGCTATCTTGGATACAGTAAATAGTTAGAATCTTTTACCCATGGTATGGAAATCAAAATGAGAATTTTAGGTGAAAGGAAGAAATTTTGAAAGGTATTTAAAGGGAATGCTTTGATATATAGAGAGTTGATGATATTTAGAACTCACTGCTGGAGAAGGTAGAGGAATCAGGTCCAATCATAATGTTTAAGAGACATTTAGATAGGCACTTAAATAGAGAAAGTACAAAAGGATATGGACCTCATGTGGGCAAATGATTGTTGGGTGTAATGGTCAGCATGAATTTGGTGGGCCGAAGGTCCTATTTCTGTGGTTTACAAAACTAGAACTCCTTGCTGTTTCAGTAGTTGGTATATTTTTCATTCGAGTAGTCTAAAAATATGATAACCACTTTGTTGCTTCTGAGCCCAACCATGTAGCTTAACATTACCTTGGGTTAACAAATGAATTTCAGAATTCCACACAGAGAGGATGAGCTGTTAACTAGTTTCAGTTAAATGTTGCCAAATTTCTGCTGCTTCCTTTTTTTTTATTTTTTTTTATTTTTATTTTTCACTTTATGAACCATATTGACCAAAATACACATAAACATTTATCTCTTGAATATACAATGTCATTTTCTCCCCTTTCCCCCCCTCCCTTTCCTCCCTCCTTCCCACCCCCCTCCTCACCCACTAAACGTTCAAAATATATGATACATTAAACCCATTAAACAATGTCATCACACAATGAAAATAAACAAGAAAATTGTGTCATCTACTTTTACACACTGGATCAGTTCATTTCGTCTTCTTGTCATTCTGTCACTTTATGTGGTGGAGGTCCGCGGTAGGACTTCTCTGTTGTGTTCCATGCACGGTTCCCAAATTTGTTTGAATGCTGTGGTTATTTCTTAAATTATATGTTATTTTTTCCAATGGAATACATTTATTCATTTCTATGTACCATTGCTGTATTCTCAGGCTATCTTCCTCCTTCATGTTGAAACTTGATTCTACTCTTTACAGCCTGATTCAAACACCATATCAGCAATTGATTTTTAGCTTGCAGCTTAATGCCCTGTCAATTTATTGCCCTTATGAACAAGACTTGGCACCATACGAACTTCTTTAACTTAAATTGGACTAAGATATCCACTTGGAGTCAATAAGAAGCCAGAGCAATCTATTGGAGGTTAGCCTGAGTCTCATAGTTAGCAACAATGCAGTCAACAAATGTGAGGAAAATTAGTGGTTGTTCATTTGTACCTGAATGTTCTCAGCGTTAATATGAAAACTTTCTCTTGGTTTCCAGCATTCACTGCTAAACAGAACAATTCGGCAACATCAATGTTAACATTATTGGTTTTAATTGTATATTTTCTTCAACTGTGTTTTTATTGATGAGGTGTTCATCCTCTATCTGACTAAGCATATCAACGTCATCGCTGTAATTTCCAGAATCTACCAAATTAATGGAATATGACAGATGGATCCTTCATTCCAAATTGTTATTGTAATCTCATATAGCCTTAACAAGGTTACACGTCAGAATGCATATCAGCCTTTAGGCTGATTGGCTTGCTGCCAGTTGCCTTTCAGCAACTTTCATGCTTCTTTCTACATAAAAGTACTTCTAACTTGTTAGACTTGGTATATTTACCAGCCTTTGATCTCACCTTCATTTCTGATCATCTCAGGAGAACCAGGGCATTGATTTTGATATCCACATGTGTGGATGAATCTTTGAATTGGCAGTCCCTCCCTTGGGATTGAGGTTCACTTGATTCCACACATATTTTGAGGTGGCTGATGAAGTAAATTTGGAATGTAGAAGTTGTCCCACTTGTGGAGCAGTGGTCACTAGAGTTGGTGGTTTGGTGGGTCTTACAGCTTGGGCACAGCCATTGCTTGCTTTTGATGAAGATACTTGAGGAATTTTTCTGAAAGTTCCTTTTTTTTCTTTTTAAGTAGTCATGGCCAGTGGTTCCTACGGGTTGGTAAACATATTTCTAACAATCATTGAAAACATCCTGTGAGTATTTTCTCTATTTCACAGTAATATAACTCAGTGTGGAAACTCTGTTCTGTGAGTCGTGTTGGGTATGTGAATAATATGCTTCACCTTTCAGAGCCAAGTGAGTGTACCTTGAACTTTAATGCTGGGTGTGATAGATCAGGAGACAATGTTAAAATTTGACCTTTTGTCCTGCTAATGGATTAAGTGGTGGAACCTTGCAGTGTTTTGAGGCACTCATAAGAGGTAATCCATTTCTCCAAAGTATTCTGGAGAATAGGGATTGAAGAAGCGCTCTTCTTCAAACAGTCAAAGGCCATCCTCGATATTGGAGGTGGATATAAATTTTACTATTGATTTCTGCCTGGAATGAAAGTAGTTCCAAAGATACGGAAAAGATCTGTGTTTTCTAGGGTCACACGATGGAATTTTATGATCTCAGAGTTGATGTGCAGTTTCTGACAGGTTGGCAGGATACCAATGTTATAAGTCTCATGCCTGTCTGAATGGATTGACAGTCCCTTGGAACTCATCTTCTGGGTTACAGCCTTCTACTCTGTACTGGAGGTTGTTGACTGAGATTGGAGTAACTTGAATCAAGAATGATGTTGACAGAGATTGAGCAGTCTCTTATTCATTCAATGGATTATCTCTGGATTTCCAAAAATTGTTGGAAATGAATTACAATGTTACAGAGAGAAAGGATGAGAAGAGGGTTAGATTAAGAATATCATCTTGTCTGATCCCAGCAGAATGAACAGCAGATTCCAGACTTTGTAAGAAAGAAATGCCCTTTCAAATCCCCTTGGAGCTATTACCTATGATCTAAAACCATGCACTTTTGCCTTGGATTCTCCTACCATGGGAAACAAATATTGACCATCTATCCTATCTATTCCCCCAATAATTTTGCACTCCTGGCACATCATCTCCTCAATTGCCTCTGCTCCAGGGAAAGCAAGTACAATGAATCAATCTCCTCTTGTAACTGAAATGTTCCGAATCCAGAAAATATCATGGTAAATCTCCACTGTATCCACTGTACTCTTTCCCACACAAACCCATCCTTTCTAAAGTGTGGCAAACACAACTATAAACAATATTCCATGTTGTTGACTATGATATCAATCACTATGGAGATAACAGCCACTGTGATTGGATTCTTGACTGTTAAAAAGTTCTATTTCACTGAAAAAATTCTGGTAGCCATTGAGTCATTAATATTAAAGCAGTTCTCTCTCCAACATCCTGAAAATTTTATTTGTTTTAAACTCAACAATATTATTTTTCAATTGTTGGATTTATGCTTGTTCTTCACAATGATATTTCACTGCTCTTTTTCTTAATCTCATTTGCCCTGATTTCTAGTTGTGTTTAATAATGCATGGGGAAAATTGTTTTTTTTTGTTGCTAATTTTACTTCTGTATGAATCTAAAATAAAATTATTCCTTTCAATTTTTCCTCAATGGATGTCAGGGTCAACTGGCAGTTTAGAATCTTGTTTATTGCCTGATTTTCTTGCCCATTTATGTCAAATCGAATAGGATGATGCCACACTTCTGGCAATCCATTCTAACAAGTTGGAGCTGTGCATTTAAAGATGCATAAACCCAGACTAAGGGACTTATATGAAGATTCTTATTCTCTATTGGGTTAAAACCACTTTTAATCACTGTGGTAGCCAGATTCATAAACCCATGGTATCCAGCACCAAGGGACATTGGTAGATGACAGGCAAGTGGATTTTACTGGTTACTTGAGATTTTGTGTTGTGTCATAACTGATGTGTGCCAATTTTAAATTTTAGTATTTTCTACCTATTTAGTTTCCACATTTTTTTCCCCATTGTTTGAGGTTGCTGCATGCTTGAATTAATAGGGGTTTTACTGTACTACTATTCTGAGATCAGACAAGATAATTAGTTAGAATATATGTTCCTGAATGGATGTGGCTTTCTGAGGGTAGAAGCAAACTGTTGTGGTGAAAATGAGACCTGGCTATATTTGTACACAAGTAATTAACAGTCAATACACAAGTGCTGCAAACAATAAGGAAGCAAATAATATGTTGGCCTTTATTTCGTAAAGATATGCAGAAATGCTTGAGGAACTCAGCCTGTCTTGCAATGTCCTGAGGATGTAAAGATATATTACAGAAGTTTTGGGGCCAAGCTCTTCTTCAAGGAATAATCAAAAAAACAGGAAGCTGACAGAATAAAGACAAGGCTGGCAGAGGGATGAGTCCAGACCAACAAAAGGTGTAAATTGCCTATGATACGAGATGTAAAAATTGATTTTGGTTCTATGATGGAATATTTGGGAATGTTTTTGGGAGGTAAATTGGTGAAATTAGAGAGGGTTACATATATACACACACTTTAAAACAGATCTTATTTGAAATACTGAATAATTCATATTCAGTGACTTTACAGATACTATGGAGAACGCTATGCACATTTCACAGGTAGGTGCTAATTGAAACAATGTCATGAAATGAATAGACTATTATCTTGGAAGAACAACCAGTGCCAAGTTGTCTGTTTTGGACCTTTTTGCAAGGCTTTTGACCTCTCTGTAAAGTGCTCACTCAAAGGTCATTGAGAGGTTCTTGTTTACCTAAAACAACAGATTGATCAAAAAGACAAACTCCTATTGTTTGCTGGAGAAGGAGAAATTTTGCAAGTGAGAGAGAGAAAGACATGCTGCTGGGAGTTTGAATCTCAGATAGAGAGAGAGACAGAAGGGAGTATTTGACTGTGTGTGACAGAAAGCTGTAACAAGCCAGGAGAAGCTTGTTGGAACTGAAGCAGAAGCTCCACAGTGGCGGATGGCTGGAAGTGCTATCTGTCTGATGTTTCTCTTGGAATAAGTGGAACAGAAAGGAACTCTGTTGTAGCCTGAAGAAAAAGGTTACCACCTGGAAAACCCTGATAGGGCAAGTTTCATCAGCGAGACATTGAAGTGACTAATGGTGGTACCGCAGTTGTGTAAATCCTGGAACAACACATCTCTCTCTGCAAACCCTACAAGAACCATCCTGAGTGGTAAGCATATACCTTTCAAGCACCAAATCCTTGTGAACTTTATACATGTTAAATTCTGTGCACAGTATAAGAATTGTCTGTAACCAGTGAACTTGGAAGAATGCGAAGTGAGATTGAACTGTGAACCAAAGAACTTTTCTTAAATTTACACACACATTATATTCATGTGTGCTTAGAATTGGGAGATTAAGTTGGGTTAGTTAAGATAATAGAGGTAAGTTAAAGTTTGATTGTGTTTTCATGCTTAAAGATCATTAAAAACAACTTTTGTTTAAGTAACTATTTGTCGTGTTGAATATCTATTGCTGCTGGGTTTTAGGGTCTTTTGGGCTCATAACAGCTCTGTGAAAGGAGACAGTGGGAAAGAAGAGAGAGAGAGAGAGAGAGAGAGAGAGAGAGAGAGAGAGGGAGAGAGAGGGAGAGAGAGGGAGAGAGAGAGAGAGAGAGAGAGCATGTGAGAGAGAGCATGTGAGAGAGAGAGAGAGAGAGAGAGAGAGAGAGAGAGAGGGAGAGAGAGAGAGAGCATGTGAGAGAGAAAGAGAGCAAGTATTGCAGAAAAGACAACAGGGGAAGGAGAAGGGAGAAAGTAATAGAAGCCAGAGAAGTCGATATTAATACCATCCGGTTGAAAGGTGTGCAGACAGAAGATGAGGTGTAGATCCTCCAATATGTGAGTGGGCTTTACAATGTTATAGTTTGATATTAGGAGTGAGGAAGTCTTATTGCAATTGCACAGGGCTTTAGTGAGATTACACTGCGAGTATTATGTATAATTTTAGCCTTCATATCTGAAACAAGATATACATGCCTTAAAGAGAATCCAGCAAAGAATCACTAGGATTTCAGAGATAGTATGTTTGCTGTACGCTTGCTTTGCTCTTTGATGTACAGAATAATGAAAGAACATCTCATCAAAACATTTTTTTCAAAGGCCTTGACAAGCTAAATGCAAGAATGATACTTCCTTTGACATTGGAAGCCCACAGCTTCCACGGGTTCCTCCCTTTGAGTCACCAGCAGCTCACTCCAAGCCTTGGTCCCTCAGCCGCAGAGACCCCTCATGGTTCACCGCTGTGGTCACTGTCCCCTTGGGTCGTCTCCTCCATTTCTCCCTCTCAGACGGTGCGTGATCTTCCCATCCGCTGGTGCCCCGGTCCTGTCCTCTGCTTCCCTGGAATCTGCAGCCCCTCATGGTTGCAGCCAATTAATAAGCACCTCCATCTTGGATGCAGACCTGCAGTCATGGGATTTCAAAAAGGCACCAACCCCTACCCCCACCTGGTCCTTTCCCTCAACGGGCCATTCAAAGCCCTTTCAGAGCTGATGGCATTAGACTGGGCAGCTGGATCCCTTGGGAGCACTGCCTCTCCGGTCCTTCACTCCCCACAGGTCCGCATCAATGGCAGAGCTGCCACTACAGGGGCTCCAGTAGCACCGCCATCTTTTCAAGCCTATGAAAATGAAAACCAAATTAATTTATATGAATATTATGTTCTTGAAATTTTAGACTGAATGCTTAATGAGGTATAATGCAGTATAAATGTTAAATTTCTCAGGGGGAAGTGCACAGTAAATGTTGCCCCAAGTGAGTTATTTGGTCTGTTGTCAGCTATGCTAAAAGCACTCTTTGAATGGAAGATTTAACTATTCAGAAACGATAAACGATGTGGAAACATTAGTTATCATTGCAGTAATAGTAAAAATATTGTAAACTGGTGTAGAATAGAAATACTCAGCAGGTCCAGCAGCATCTGTGGAGAGAGAAAAACTATTAAGGTTTCAGATCAGATTTTCTTCATCAGAATGGGGTGGGGGGGGGGCGGCGGGAGAAAAGAAAATAGGTTAGTTTTAAGTTGCAGAGAGAATGGGGAAGGGATATTTGGGATATGGGAAATACTATTGATGCATTGAGGCCAGAATATGATGAGACAACAGTAACATAGGTATGAGGCTGCATGACAGTGAGATGGCTGCTGTAGAGAATTGGATCAGAGGTCAATCCACAGGATCACAAAAAAGGAAGAGAACATCACTGGAGTCTGCCTCTCCCACCACTGATGTGATCTATCAGGATCACTGTTTGTTGAGGGCAGGAAAAATTATGGAGGACTCCCATCATCCTGCACACAGTATCTTTCAGCAATTCCCATCAGGAAAGAGATTCAGGATTGAGGTGCCAAAGCACAAGACAGGAACATGCTGCAGGGAGTCTTGAACTTGGCCAGCATTGTCATGGGGATTTGTCTCAACTCCATTAAGGACATCTACAAAAGACTGTGTTTATCATCAAGAACTCTCACCACTCAGGCCATGGCCTCTTCAGACTGCTACCATCAGGAAGGAGGTGCAGGAGCCTGAAGACAAATACCCAACAATGCAAAAACAACTTCTTCCCTTCCACCATCAGATATCTGAATTGTCAATGAATCACTGACAATACAGTACCTCTTCTTTTCTTTTCGTTTCCACTAATTTATTTATTTTTCAGAAATGTAATTTTCAGTCATTTTTGCTCCTGTAATGCCGCCACAAAACTACCAATTTCATGACATGTTCATGACCATAAATTTTGATTCTAATTCTGAGATATCAGCTCTTCCCTAGATATGTGTAATTGCAGTGGCACTTGAGACATTTAGCACCAAGCAGAAAATAACTTTATCAGTAGAATATATATTGGCACCACGTTTGTCCTTCATCGAAGTCTCTCATGAGGTTGTAATTATTTTCTGAAAATTCCATTTTGTCATCATTTTGCAGCACCTGTAAATTAGGCAGCTGGAAAGTCTAAATTCAGTGGGAAAAAAAAATCAAATTAAATGGAGCTTTATTACTTGAGAAAAAGGAGCAGGTGGGAAGAAGTAGTGCGTGGATTTCTTACTTTGCGAAGGTTATTGCAAAAATTAATTCTGGGAGGATTCCTAAAGGTTTGCATCCAATGCATCATTACTGTGAAAGCAAAAGGGAAGTATCTATTAAGCAAAAATAGACAGGGAGAGTCTCAAAATTATTGAGATAAACCTTTTCTATAGTTCTTAGCATTGATCCGGGCTGATGACAAATATTTGATGCCTAAATCTCTATGTTAACTCAACTCAGGTTCAACCACACACAAAATAATTTGGATAGATATGTTTTTCTTTATATTTTTGTGGTTGCAGGATGAGACGGATTTTTTCTCTGGGTTTCAACTCACATTTAGCAGCCCACCCACACTTTCAACAGGAGTTCAGTACTGGATGGTAGTGCAACAAATGGACAGTTGGATATGATGCCAGACCAGAGATTAACCCTGAAAGCATTGTCATCTGCTGCTTAAAAGCAAATAGAATTTGTCCCCAAATGAGATGTGGCTTTTCAATGAGACCTATTACAAGATTGGATAGGTGGCAAGAAGAGCTGTGGTTTACGGTCATCATGCTCCACCTTGACGAGCAGAATTCTTGCTTCAGTTGGGCTTAACAAGCGGAATACAGTTTGACTGCCTCTCTGAAGTCACTGGAAATAACATGGTCAACCATGAAGTATGTGGGGAGTCCCTTCTCAAGTTTAGATGCCCTTAAAAATATTTTCCTCATTCTACATCTGTCATATCATGGCATGAAAAGCTGTAATTCTGACCAATCAATAAAATATAATGAAGGTTTAAGCAAAATCATACTATTATTTTAATATCCTCCTCACTTTCCTCATTGCTGTCTGCATCTCACAATGGAAAATTTCCAATAAACGTCCCAATGAAGTGGAATAAATCTGCAGAATACAACCAATGTCTCCAGACCAAGGGGATCTTCACCTCGGTTAGAGAGCTGCAGTAGGCATTTGTTCTTGTGCATTCTTAGATGCTGAGTGTGATAGTACAGATCTATCACCAATGTACATAGTGTATATAGTTACTGTATCTAGACTGTGCTTACAGCGATTGGCTGAGAGCTAAGCCACACCTATTGTCTGGGCCTTAAAGGGTTGTGTCCCTAGCCAGGTCGGATCATTCCGGACTGGTCGGCCACCTGTGAAGAGCTCCGGTCTTTTGCTAATAAAAGCCTTGGTTTGGATCAACAAGTCTTTGGTTCTTTCAACGAGCTCTACGCTGAGCTTAAAGTCATTGTTGACTCATTTACTGAAACATTTTGAAGTATGGAGATGAAATCGGTAGATCTTCCTTATTAAAATGTAAAGGAGGGAGCATAATTGCTTGAGGTGTTGATCTCTACATCTGAAAAGATTGCACTGATAAAAAGGAGATATTAAGTGAAAGACTTGTACTTATTTGGGCATCATCTGGCCTCACATTGTTCTAAGGCTTTAATAAATAATGAACTACTTCAGATATTTAGTCAGTTTTGTGTGAAAATCTGCAACCAGAATGTATTTATCAGGCAACAGCATATCATAAGGAGACCATATTTATTTTTATGCTTTTATTTAAGGGGCACAAATTGGTGAATTAAAATTTTGTATTTTAGACTAGATCCATGCTATCTTGTATGTCCCACCACTAATGCATTCCAGTCTTGTTTTTATGTCTCATGCAAAAGATAGCACTACCTCAGCATTGCACTGAACTGTCAGTCTGCATATTTGTAGTCAAGACATGCTTCCAATTTACCTTTAATGTTCTGGAGTGGGACTTGAACCTCATCCTTTGCTGAGTTACTGGACCTCTGCTGCTGGCCTCATGAGCAGGAAGACAACAAGCTCATCCACCAAGTATGCAGCCCCAAAGCACATCTCCTGGCATCCTGGCCTGAAAATTTTTCCGTCGTCTCAGAGAAGGATGCTATTTAATGTTTTAAGAACCCACATTTACAGCACTATCTCCTTTCTTTGCTCTGAACAATATTGAAGAAATCTACATTTTTTTTTTAGAATTCATTCATGAATCTAAAGGGACAGGAATCCCTACAAATTTGATACATTGTTTTAAGCTTGTTGGATTCCAGTTTGTCTCTTTACATATTGATGGCAGACTTCTCCTTATTTTTAGTGTAACCCTCACTTAATTTTGTCATGTTTAGTGAGAGAGAAGAGCTCTGGGGGATGCGTTAAAGAAAAGACTGGTCTTTATGGAGTCCAGCTATTCAATAATTAGTGAAGAACTGAGTGAAGATTCCCCTGCTACCTGGATCCACTTTGGTTCTGCTTGAAATGGCTGTCACCTCACTCAGCAGAAGAGGCCTTCAGCTAATGAATCCTCTGCACAATAAGGAAGCTGGTAAAAAATAATGATGTGAAACATACAAGGTTCAAGCATTTTTTCACTGGAAGCACCTTTCCACCAGTTCTTAGTTCTTTTTTCCTTCTTCTTCTTGAGTCAACCAGAGCCTAAATTGCATTTTGGCTTTAGGGGCAGATTTGTGGTCATGACTTATACCTTTTTGATAAGAAAATGCACAGGTATCAATTATCTAATATTTATCTTATATGAATTTATGATGTTCCCCTTGAAAGTACCACACTTTCTCTCATACACATTAATTATTAAGCCGAAAGTCCTTTGATGTGCATTCCAGATAAGCAGGGTCATTCACAATTTTTTGTGTGTGTGTGTACACAAAAGATGTGTAAAATGGAAATCTTCAGATTCTGATGAGCAGAAATGCTCGTAACTTAAAGAAATATGATAATTTTCTGGTCCAGAAGTGTGCAGCAACTGGCAAGTATTCAGGGGTATTTAATAATCTTAAAATATAAAGAGCATGTGTTCTGCATGCAATGTTAAGGGAAAGCAGTAAAGAACTAAAGAAATGCTCTTAGCTTACACCATTTAGAGGTTCTTTTTATACCATCAATTGCCTTGAAGTGTGAAGACATTTTATGCAGTACAGACTGCAGGAGGCAGAGAGTGGATTGCTCCAAAGGAAATATCAGGCCAGCTGTGTGAAGCACGGAGCTGTGACTGATGCGTAGAAAGAAGAGACCTGAGGGTTAGCTGAAACCAGATCACTTTCCTACCATGCAGTTTAAAGGGTTTTCATCACAAAAACATTTATCAGAGAGAATTCTATAATGTACTGGTATATAGAAAGTATTGACAATTGAAATTAAACATTTCTCAGAAACAGCTGAAGTCAAATATTAAAAGTGTGTAATGCAAATATAATTTTAGACAGAAATGCTATGCTTCTAAGGAAGGGTTTTTTTTCCTTTTGTAGATCTATAATTAGATATCACCAATCGTCACTCTGCCAATGAAGCCACAGTTATGCAAGCAATGCCAACGAGCCCAGGTGATTCTGCAGCATGAATTGGATATAGGACTGACATGAAATGTCAATATAAAGAAAATTATTATAAATAATAAAGAAAATTATTCTCAAAAAAATATCAAATGCTAATTTTGCTCAGACTTTTTTAAATCGTTCACCAAGATAGGATTGAAAAAGAAGCAAAAGTTATTTTCTGGCATCCCAGTGAGATTTTACTCATTGATATTAAATGTGAATCTCCCTGAGGCCTCCATAGCATTCAGTACTCTATGAGAAGCAAGCACTTGATCCCAGACAGATTCAATTACATTCTCCACTTGGAGTAGCTTCACCATGAGCTACAGAATTCTAATTCTCTTATGTTCTTCTGGCTTATTTGGATATGAGAAGAACTTGATTCTGCCTTGGAAGGGAGGATTGGTTCACTGCAGACCAGATGTCACTCTGCCATTTAGTAGATCATTGAACATAATATTTTCCCCACGATTTAGAGTGAGGTGTCTGGAATTGTGCAAAAGCAGTGTCTTCCTGCTGCACCACAGCAGTGCCAGCACAGTCATGAAGATATGTTATTATTTTTTTCTCCAGATCTTTTTCCAGTCAAAATTAATTACACGTAAAACAACATACAAAGATTTGGTGCAATGTCATAACATAATTTCTAACACAACTATCTAAAAATTAAAAGTAATATCATTCAGCTCAAGGGCAATTATGAATAAAAATAAGGCTACGTCACATGTCCCAAATTGCGTTGGTGAAGAAAAATCATCCATTTTGCATATTAATGTTGATGTTTATAAATGTATTAAAAGTATTAGTTTCATGTTAAGTCATCAACTTAAAAATATGTGTATCAGAGTGATGAAAACATGAGCCAATATTCTATGAGATTATATAAGGTTCATGTTCACAGACAAGACATGGGGCGGCATGGTTGATGTAGCAGTTAGAGCAACGCCTTTACAGTGCCATTGATTGGGACTGGGGTTCAAATTCTGTACTGTCTGTAAGTAGTTTCTACATTCTCCCCGAGTCTGTGTGGCTCCAGTTTCCTCCCACCATTTGAAATGTACCAGGGGTGTAGGTAAATTGGGTGCAAATTGGGTGGCACGGGCTCGTGGTTCAAAATGGTCTGTTTCTGTACTTTATCTAAATTTTAAATTTAATTAAAATAAAAGATGTTTGTTTAATATGGTAGTTTACCGTATATGTGTAATCGTCGATACCGTGTAAAAGTCAACCCCCCCCACCACTATTTTTGGCTTCGACCGCCCACCCATTCAAGCTCCTGATGCCCTGGCAGGACATCCTTGCCTTGGACAATCGCCCACCGGAGCTCCTGATGCCCCAGCTGCCTGCCCATCCGAACTCCTGACCGCAGATCCTCGCCCTAGCCACCCATCCATCTAAACCCCTGACGCCGCAGTCACCCCCTCCCCCATCTGAACTCCCGACTGCGGATCATCTGCCAATCTATCATCCATCCAAACTCCTGATGCCCTGACCACGGACTTACCACCTGGTCCCTGCCATATGAGCACCCAATGCCTGAATGACACAGGTAATTCACGAGGTAAAAAGTTTGACCTGTATAAAAGTCAACCCCCTCTTGTTGGCCCAAAAAAAGAGGTCCTAAAAATTTGATGATTGCACGAGTATCTTGGTATTTAAAACCTTCATATGTTTTATTCAAAACATCAGTTATAGGTGACATTTTTTAAATTCTAGTTTGGTATTGATTATTGATTATTATTTTAGCTAGCACTATTCTCAGCATGTATTAGTTGAAAAGAAGAACTTCAAATGTTGTTGAGCAGAGGTGGGGTATTAAATGTAAATAAGTCGCTCCTAGTCTGATTTTCTTTTTTTTTATTAAGATTAATGCAAATGAAAGCTAGTTTAATCTGGCAAAGATGTTGATGTCATATTGGCATTAGAAATATGATTAATGCCAAAATAATCATAGCACCCTAACTCAATAGTTGTTGCTAGGCAGGGATCCAGTGCTGCCGGAGCTCACCAGAGCGCAATCTGGCATCTCATGGGGCCGCTTCGGCACTTCCTTGTTGCCACTTTTGGTGAGCCCTGGCACCTAAAAAATTACCACTGCACCCCTGCTGCTAGATAGGTTATTCATCTTATTGTGGGTAGTGATATGTCACCCCTCAATTTCTATTTTTATTTTATACTTTTAAGAATTTAAGTTTATTTATTTGTCACATTATACCTTGTATAGTGAAAAGGGTTCTTATGTGAGCAGCCCAATAGATCAACTCTATCATATAGAGCCATATAAAGTAGAACAAGAGACAAGAGTACAATTACAGAGTATAGAATGACAATGAAAAAGGACAACATGCAAGCACTCTTGTGGGATTCATTCAGAAGCCTGATGACTGCAGGGAAGAAACTGTCTTTAAGCCTGATGGTAATTTTTTTTAAAAATGCAGAAATGCTGGAGGAACTCAGCCTGTCTCACAGCATTCATAGGAGGTAAAGATATATGACCAATGTTTTGGGCCTGAGACCTTCATCAAGGATTAAGCAAAGAACAGAAAGCTATCAGAATAAAGACAAAACTGTCTGAGGAGGAGTCCAGGCCAACAAAAGGTGTTAATTGGATATGATAAGAGGAGAGGTGAGAATTGATTTTGCCTTTGTGAAAGGAGAGCAAGGGAAAAGAGAAGAGAGAGAAGAGAGAGAGAGAGAGAGAGAGGGGAACACACAGAAGTGAGGGAAAGGCAACAGGGGAAGAAGGGGGGTGTTTAACAGGAGCAGAGAAGTCAATGTTAATGCCATCTGGTTGAAGGCTGTCTAGACAGAAGATGAGGTGTTATTCTACCAATTTCTGGGTGTTCTCAGTGCATGAGACTGTGGACAGACATGTCAGCAAGGGAATGAGATGGGAAATTGAAATAGGTGGCCACTAGGATATCCATGCTGCTGTGGTGAACAGAGCTGAGGTGTTCAACAAAGCAATCTCCCAGTCTGCACCTAATCTCTCCAATATAGATGACACCACCACAGGAACTCTGGATGCACAATCACAAGTGAAATCTTTTGTGGCACCGAATGGTGATGAGGGAGGACATGTGGGCACAAGTGGAGCATCTCCTGCAGTCTCAGGGATAGATGTTTTGAGCACCTCAGCTCTGTCCACCACAATAGAGTGGATCTCCCAGTGGCAATTCATTTCAATTCCCCGCCCGAAATATGGATCATATACCTTGACCTCCTAAGGATGCTGTGATACCATCTGAGTTCCTCCAGTATTTCAAATGTTTTAATGCAAGAGCTTGAAGCTATCCACTCTTTCCACCATATTACCATTGAAGTAGACAGGGCTGTGGTCACTTCTCTCTATCCTGAAGCTAATGATCATCTTCATCTTATTGAAAGTGAGAGAGAGGTTGTTATCTTGACAGCATACCACTGGCCTTTCAATCTCATTTCATTTTAAAGAATTATAAACCATTTATAGGCCCAAAGCTCAGAGTTCAGCATTTGTGAGTGAACATCAAAGAGTCATATGGAATTAAAGAAGTCCCTTTAGCCATTGGGTCTGCGGCTGATGATCAAGCACTTTGGTGGCACAGTTGGCGTAGTGGTTAGTGCAATGCCTTTACGAGGCCAGCAATTGGGACCAAGTCTGTGTTCTATTCCTGCATTGTCTATGAGGAGTTTGCATGTTCTCTCCATATTTTCATGGGTTTTCCCCAGTGGCTCCAGTTTCATCCCACCATTTCAATATGTACATTAATGGATTCTAAATTGGGCAGCATGGACTCATAGGGCCGAATTGGCCTGTTACAGTACTGTACATCTAAATTTTAAATTTTAGATGCCTTTTATTCTTTCCACATTCCCATCAATTCCACCCAGATTCTACTATTCACCTACTTAACACATTAGCAGCAAATTAATGCATCTAATTAACTTGCCAACCTACTTATCTTTGGGGTGATGTGCTAACTAGTCTGTACCTGAGGAAAGGATTGAATCTGGGTTGTTGGTGCTGTGAATCAACAGCTGTATTATCTGTGCCACTGTGTCACCCTAATGTTCAATGAGTTAAATTCACAGGAAAATATTTCACTGAGAGAAGTTTCTTTTGTCCTATATTTGATATATATAAATTTATTTTCAATAATAAGATAAGGATATTGAAGAGAGGTTGTGATTTGTAATTGATTCGCCTTTTTGATGTAGACATAACATCAGCTCTGACAGAAAATGATCTAAAATACATTGAATTGCTTTGTGGTTAATTCACCGACTTTTCAAATCTAAAGACCACATCATAATGATTGTTAGTTTCTGACACAAGCATATCCTCTCCCTGGCTGACATTAAAATCTTGACCATCCTAAGTTGTTCATTATAACTGACCGCATTCATCATTGTTGCACTTGCAATACAGGGCTTCAAAAGTTCCAATTTGTAAGCATTAACTAATTTGTATTCGATAAAGAAAACATGTCACCACTAAAATGCAAATTGAATGTTCCATATATTGACAGTTGTTTCTATTGACAAAACAGAAAACATCAATTCAGGAGGCCTGCCACAGTAAGTGCTTCAAGTCTTTTGGCATGAATTTGACATTTTCATTTGTGATTCCACTTGTCTCCTTCCCATCAGAATGTGACAATGAAGGTTTGTGTCTTCCGAAGGCATCAACACAGAATATTCCTAGGCCTTTTGCTTTTATTTTACTTCATTTCCTTTAGTATGTAGAGACTATTCAGTCAATGCAAAGACTATGGAGGCCTCCCACCAGCCACAGTTTGGCAGAGAGAAATCTTTTATGAGTGAGAATAGATGGCTTTGACATGAAAGCAAAAGTATGTCTTGTGTCAAACTATCCAGATGCAAATTGTTCCATAGTCTTAGTGAAAAGAGTAATTGGTCTTGCCAGTGCATGCCTATTGCACCTTTCTTTGACGTGAGTCATCACATGTTTAATCACTACAGTTCAGCACTTCAATAATCGAAAGAACTACAGGAGCCACATTCAGTTTGATCAGAGGACCGGCACCACCTACGGCTCCTAGAACGCTTCCACCAGCGTTGTCTCCGCTCCATCCTCAACATCCATTGGAGCGCCTTCACCCCTAACGTCGAGGTACTCGAGATGGCAGAGGTCGACAGCATCGAGTCCACGCTGCTGAAGATCCAGCTGCGCTGGATGGGTCACGTCTCCAGAATGGAGGACCATCGCCTTCCCAAGATCGTATTATATGGCGAGCTCTCCACTGGCCACCGTGACAGAGGTGCACCAAAGAAAAGGTACAAGGACTGCCTAAAGAAATCTCTTGGTGCCTGCCACATTGACCACCGCCAGTGGGCTGATAACGCCTCAAACCGTGCATCTTGGCGCCTCACAGTTTGGCGGGCAGCAGCCTCCTTTGAAGAAGACCGCAGAGCCCACCTCACTGACAAAAGGCAAAGGAGGAAAAACCCAACACCCAACCCCAACCAACCAATTTTCCCTTGCAACCGCTGCAATCGTGTCTGCCTGTCCCGCATCGGACTGGTCAGCCACCAACGAGCCTGCAGCTGACGTGGACTTTTTACCCCCTCCATAAATCTTCGTCCGCGAAGCCAAGCCAAAGAAAAAATGAAATTACACACAGAACAGTTGCAGCTTGCATTGGGTGCTGAACTTTATTCTCACAATAACTCAGAAGTTTGACCTTCAAAGTAACAAATTTATATTTGTCCAAATTTTTTTTTACAGTCTGATTTGATTTATTTCAATTACGTGCTGAAAACATTATGACTTAGCCTTGTCAACAATTTGATAAAAGGCCTAACAAATTTCTTGAGTGCTGTTGCCATCTGTAGCCCAAACTCAGGGCCTAACCCTAACAATGTGGGGACAAGGGCATACATAGTTTCTTTTTTAAACTTTATTTAAAAGATCATAATAAACATAACATACAGTATAGAAAAAATTATTTTTTACATTAACACTCATCCCACCCTCCCACCCCTACAGCCAACTCTCTTAAGGGGAGCAAAAAAATATATAGATTATATATATATAAAAGAAAATATTATAAATGTTAATAACATTTCAAAGTATATCTAAATGCATATATTTCAAAAACGGAGACCATTTACTAACAAAAGAAGAATAATTATCATGTAAATTATAAGTAATTTTCCATAAAATACATGCTTTCAATTCATTATTCCAACATGATATATTAATCTCAGTATCACCTTTCCAAGTAGTAGCAACACATTTACACACTACTGATAACACCAAATGTACAAAAGCAATTTGAATTTTATCCAATCCCATTCCCTTTAAAGAATACAAATTTTCGGTTGAGTGGGTGGGGAGGGGGGGGTGAAGGAGGGAGGGAAGGGAGGGGGGATAAAGGGGAGAAAATGACACTGTGTATATTCAAGAGGGAAATGTTTGTGTGTATTTTGGTTAGTCTGGTTCATAGTGTGAAAAAATTAAAAAAATTAAAAAAAGAATACAAATTTCTCAACAAGAAAATTATTAGATCTAATGGTAGTGTAAAATTATATAATTTCTCCAAAACTTTTTAAATTCCTTGCCAAAATGATTGAACTTTAACACAAGTCCAAACAGCATGTAAAAAAGTTCCAATACATAAGCCACGTCTAAAACAAGAATCCGAATTACTAAACCCATATTTTTTTAGCTTTTCTGGGGTCAAATATAATTGATGTAAAAAATTATAATTAATCATTCCATATCTTACATTAGTCAATTTAATTACATTGTCCTGACACATATTCGCCCAATCATCTTTGGGAAAAATAAATACTAAATCACTCTCCCATTTAAGTTTAGGTTTCTCCCAATCTGTCTTATCCATACTATCTTGTAACAAATTATACTTAACTGAAATATAACCCTTTTTTGGTATAGAGGAAATTAAAGATTCAAATCTCAATAGAGTAGGTAAAACCATCTCTCTACCATAATTAAGTGTTATCAAGGCTATAAGTTGATAATACACAAACAAAGAATTTACAGGTATATCAAATCTTTCTCTCAACTGATTAAAAGAAAGAAATTGCTCCTCTACAAAACAATCTTGATTTGTCTTTATACCTTTAGAATCCCAAATCTTTAAATAATTATTAAACATTGAAAAAGGAATAAGCTGATTATTATACAATTTAGTTAAAATTGATAATTTATATTTTGACCCTAACACCCTATTTTTTTATTCAAATCTTTAACAAATGTTTCAATATCGGCATATCATATTCCTGTAACAAAATCAAATTCCAACGAAATATAAATTCATTTATTTCAACCCTAGAAATACATGCCATCTCCATTTTAGCCCAGCTAGGAGCCATCAATCTACTAATAAACTTCAACTGGGCTGCTTCATAATAGTTTTGAAAATGTGGTAATTATAGTCCACCCAATGTATACTTCCATGTAAGTCTATGCAACGCCACTCGAGCTAATTTACCTTACCATAAAACTCTCACACTGCTTTATTGAAATCTTGAAAAAAGCCCTTAGTAAGTAAAAAAGAGTAGTGACTGGGATAAATATTGAATTCGAGGAAAAACATTCATTTAAATACAATTAACCCAAGCAATCAAAGTTAATGGAAGATCTTTCCTCTTAATGAAATCTGATTTAATCCATCTTAATATAGGTACATAATTTAATTGATATAATGATCGATAATTTGTATCCATAAACACACCTAAATATTTAATTTTACTTGTCCACCTTAATTTTGTAATGGTTTTAAATTCAGAATAATCTCCAACTGGTAAAATTTCACTTTTATCACAGTTAACTTTATATCTGGATAATTCTCAAAATTTCAGAAAACACTCTTGCAATTGTTTCAACGACCGTTCTGGTTCCATCAAATATACCAACAAATCTTTCACAAATAAATTAATTTTATATTCTTCATTCTTAACCAACACTCCTCTAATTTCTTCATTTTGTCTAATAGCCTGAGCTAATGGTTCAATAACCAATGCAAACAAGGCTGGTGACAACGGGCAGCTCTGTCGAGTTGAACGAGTCAATTTAAATGGTAAAGGAATCTGTCCATTTGTCACCACCCTAGCAATTGGGTTTGTATATAAAGCCTTAACCCAACCAATAAACGAAGGGCTGAATTTAAATTCCTCTAACACTTTAAATAAAAAATCCCACTCAACCCTATCAAAAGCTTTTTCTGCATCTAATGATGTGCATTGACCAAAGTAATTAATTGAAATATATTGTCTGAGGCATTTCAATTCTTAATAAAACCTGTTTGATCAATATGTACCAATTTAGGTAAATATTTAGCAAGTCTATTAGCAAATACTTTCGCTATAATTTTATAATCTACATATAATAAAGAAAGAAAGAAGAAAGAAGGTCTATATGAAGACACTTTTAATGGATCTCTATCTTTTTTGGAATGACAGTCATTAAAGCACTTGAACATGATTCTGTAACCTGATCTTCAGACTTGATTCAACACTTCTCCAAATACATTAGAGAAATCATCATAAAAAAATTTATAAAATTCCACAGGGAATCCATCATCCCCATGGGGACTTTTCATTAGGCATTTCCTGAATAGCTTCCTTAATTTCAAAATCCATAAATGAAAATTCCAATTCCTGAATCACCTTATTTTCATCTAATACCGGTAACTTTAATTTAGATAAGTAAGAGTCAATAGAACCATTATCCTGTTTCCCCTCAAAAGTATATAATTTCAAATAAAATTGGTCATTAATTTCCTGAGGTTTATAGGTAACTTTTGAATTCTTCTAAACAGCATTAATAATCTGAGATGTCTGTTCATCTTTCAATTGCCAAGCAAGTACCTTATGAGCTCTTTCCCCCAACTCATAATAATGCTGTATAGATCAATTAATTAAGTGCTCAAACTGATAATTTCCAAAGTATTATAACACAATTTCAACCTCACTAATGCAACTTTTTAAATCTTCTGATACATCTTTCTGAAACTCTTTCTCTAACTCAGCAATCTTATTTTCTAACTCTAAACTTGCTGCCATATATTGTTTCTTAACTTTCGTAGAATAACTAATAATTTGCCCACTCAAATAAGCTTTTAAAGCATCCCATATTACAAAATGTCTATCCACAGAATTAACATTCTCAGTCAAAAATAAAGAGATATGTTCTTTAACAAAAGTAACAAACTCTGGTTTTTTTTTCAATAACATTGCATTAAATCTCCATCCAAATGACAAAAGTACTACCTCCGAACTTTCACAAGAAAAAAGTAATAATGAATGATCTGATATAACTCTACTTTTATATTCAGCACTTAATGCTCTACCTTGTACATGTGCTGATACCAAAAATAAATCAACTATAGAAAATGAATCATGTCGTGAAGAATAAAAAGGAAAATCTTTCTCTGTAGGATTAATTTTTCTCCAAATATCCACCAAATTTAAATCTTTCATTAACGCATTAATTTGTGTTGCCATCTTTGATTTCCTTATACTTTTTGGATTTCTGTCCAATAAAGGGTCCAGAACACAATTAAAATCACCACCAATTAAGACATTTTCATTAGCTTGAGTTAACAATAAAAAAGCTTCTGAAATAAACCACTCATCATCTATATTATGGGCACAAAGATTCAGCAAAGTCCAAGATTCAACAAAAACTTTACAGTTCACTCTTAATACTCTGTCACATACCCCTCTGGAGATTCCAATTCAAATGGTAAATTTTTATGAATCAAAATCGCTACTCCTCTTGCCTTAGAATTAAAAGAAGAAGAAAAAACATGACCAACCCAATCTCTTTTCAATTTCAAGTGTTCTTTTTCAGTCAAATGTGTTTCTTGTAGAAAAGCAATATCAATTTTCATTTTTTTATATAGCCCAATATTTTCTTTCTCTTCGTTGGATTATTTAATCCCTGAACATTAAAAGTTGCAAAATTCAATTTGGACATATTTTTTTTAACTACTAATATATTTACACACTATAAAATAATGCTCCCCTCTATAATTCTTCCCAAAAAAAACCCTAAAAAAAATAAAAATTAAAAAGGTAACAGAAAAATACAAAAAAAAAACACCCAAAGGTAGTAATACCCTAAAAATCTGGGTGTGATAAACCTACTAGTGGCAGATGACTATCAAAGTTTTCAGTGTCATCCACCCCCCCCCCCCCCAGCCAGATACATATTTATTATTTAATTAAACACAATCAAATATAGTCCATATATTCAGCCCAATGATTCCAAGCCCAACTGCTCCGGATCTTCAACATCAAGAAGACTTTGTGTCAACTCTTCTTTCTTTCCATACTTTCCATTCTTTCCATTCCCATGTCCATTTCCATTTCAATTTACCTTCCTCTCAGGAAACAATGGAGGAGAATGCCCATTTCTTTGCAAGTCTGGCAAAGAATTAGCAAAAACTAAAGCATCATGATAATTTTCAAAAATTAAGATTCAAAATTTCAATAAAAACCTTAAAAATTGCAGGATAATGAAAAGCAAACTTGTAGCCTTTTCGGGACAAAACATCTTTGGCCATATTAAATTCTTGTCGACTTCTAATAACCTCTTGGTTCAAATCGACATAAAAGAATACTCTGTTATTTTGAACCATTAATGGAGACTGATTCTCCCGTGTTTTCTGTACTGCCATGCGTAAAATAATTTCACAACTTGGTATTTTAAACAACGAACCAAGACTGCTCTTGGTGTTTGTCCTGGAAGTGGTTTTCTTCTCAGAGCTCTGTAAGCCCTATCCAGTTCCAAGCCTTCAGGAAAAAAAAACTCTTTACTCAGCACCTCTGGGATCCAGTGCTTAAAAAATTTATAGGGTCGACACCTTCAATGTCCTCTGGAAGACCAACTATTTTCACATTATTTCTCTGGCTTTGATTTTCCAATGAATCAATCTTCTTCATTAACTCTCTTTTTTGAATCTCCCAATCTACAAAATAACCTTCCACTTTTTCCATTTTTTTTTCTATTTTGTTCTACCTGATTTTGACATTCAGAAAAAGCTTTTTCAATTTTCTTAAAATTATCTTGCACAGTATCAACTGATTTTATACATCTTTTAATATCACTCTTAACTACAGTCATTTCCTGTTTCACATTTGACATTTCATCCCACAGGGTATTCATTTTTATTTTCATCTCCATAAATCCTTGATTCACTTGAGTTGATATTTGCTTTGACATATTATTCATTTGACAAGCAATCCCTTCCAAAACAGTAAACACTGAATCCATTCTAGATTCCACCTGCACTTTTTGAGATCCACCTCCTTTTACTATAGGCTCCTCTTTTTGGACAAATTCCAATTAGTTAAGTTCCTCTTCTTCCTCAGTCATTGTAGGTCATTTGGCTGAACAGCTTCGGGTCTGGACACCCGATGCCAGCACCCCGACCTCTTCAGGACACCGGCATTCAGGCTCCCCCACAGCCCATACTTTATCCAGCAATTCGCGGACCCAGGATGCCCCACGCAGGTAAGGCAAAGCCATCGGACATGCAGGAGCATCCTCCGATGCTACCAGGGCACCCAGTGAGGTTGCAGGTTCGCGGGTCCCCTTGTCGGCTGTGCCACCCGCGCGCACAATTTCATGTGAATGCGAGTCACCAAGGTTTCGATGCCATCTTGCGGAGGCAGGATTGGCGCCAGAGTCAAACTCGAATGTGCTGGAGTCCTCTGAGGCTTGGAGACTCCCAACGACGATTCCATGGATTCAGCTATGCAGGTAGGCCTCAATTCTTGTGCACTTTTGTACGGTAATTTTTTTCTGAAGTTGAGTTTAAATTTTTTCACATTAGATGCCATCATAGATCACTGTTATTTAAACAACTGTAAATATTATTTTTAACCACTTTTATGCTTTTTAAAAACCGGGTATTTAGTGATCCAGCTGGGGGAAGGTGGAATACATGTCTTTCTTCTACGCCATCTTGCCACGCCTGTCAGGGCATACATAGTTGACAACAGTTGAAAGGAATGTCTTATTGAACTTCTGTCCTTGATGTGAGCTCCTACAACATTTGATTTAGTACTGCTTTATTTCCTATTTAATTCCTTGTACGCCAATGACTGTGTAGACAACTTCAGTTCCAACTCAATTTAAAAATTCACTGATGACACCTCTGTTGTTGGCAGAATAACTGGACATGATGTTGGAATACAGAATGGAGATCGCTAACTTGGTTGGAATCTGGTTCTCAAAGTCACCAAGACTGAGGAGTTTATTGTTGATTTCAGGAAGGAGAGCCCAAGGGACCACATGCCTGTCTACATTCATGGAACAGAGATTGAGAGAGAAAGAACCTTCAAGTCCATACTTCAGAGCCAACACATCAAAGCAATCTTGAAAAAGCCACACCAATGAAACTACTTTCTAAGCAGCCTGAGGAGATTTAACATGTTATCAGATACTCTGTCAAACTTCTACTAGTGCACTGCAGAAAATGCACTGGCTGGATACATCATAACCTGGTCTGGCCTCCCATCCATTGCAGACATCCTCAAAAAGGCAACCAACATCATAAAAGAAGCCCTCACCGGGGTCAAAATCTCTTTTTATTGCTACTTTCAGGCAGAAGATACGAAAACTTCAAGACCAGAACATCTATGTTCAAGAACAATTTCTTTCCACAGCTATCAGACTCTTGAATATCTTCTCGTTACACTAATCATTGATTGCCCCGATGGCATATTTTATATGTTTTTTTCACAAGCATTATTGTGAATATGTATTATCTATCTAGTGTTTATTGTCTCTTTTCATTTAATTAAATTAATGTACTTTTATAGTTTTTTTTTCTCTTTCAGCACCTGTTAAGCTGCAAAAAATAAGAATTGTGGTGCATATGTATGTTGGAAAATGTGTATGTCAGTAAACTCATTATCAATATTCTTGACCAATTAAAAAAAAATGAAAAAGTCTGTATTCCAACTAAAACACAACAAGGCTTCAGGAACAAATAGTATCCACACTCAAGTCAACAGCTTCAGTCAAGAATATGAAATTGTATCGTCCATATCTGGACAGAGGAGTATATACTGGAGACCTCAGAGATGTTGTAATCAATATATAATGGTGTTTGTGTTACCATATTTGCCAAACAGAAATACAGGATACCCAATTTAAATTTAAATTCAAATGATATCTAATTTTCATTTGAGATAACAATATTACGAAATGGAAAAAAAAATATACTAAAAAAAAATGGTAACATCGTCATTTGGATTAAAATTTAAAAATTAATCAGGTTAACTTTACACAGGTGGGACCCTGTTACAAAAAAATATTCATTTCTTATCCAATTAAAATATAAGTATTTAAATTACACACCTTTAATTATATCTTCTGCATTTTTCTTAATAAAGAAATTTGTTATTTTATCAGTTTCTTTTATAGTCAAGGAAAGCATATATCTCTTGTGCTTCGTTATTTCTATATGTCCTTTATATCTGAATTCCAGCTATTTTTGATATTGAGTGAACAATTGTATACACCACAAAGAGCTTCAAAGCCACTTTTCCCTTGCTTAATAAATGTCCATTTTTCAGAAAATTCATTATGAAATTTACGCTTACGTTTTGGCATGTTGGGGTTAATTTACTAACACAAATCAAAGCTATTTTGCTAGTTTACCAACACAAGAATTGAGAAAAAAAAACCAAGCCTTCTTATTTTACTGATCTGTCACTAACGCAGAACTAACGGTCTGGCTGGCTGGTGGCGGCCAGTGGCTGAAGCTAACAAATGTGATTTAAAGCAAGTTCATTACTTGTCGCAAATACTTGCTGTCTTTGGGTGACTTCTTTCAACATAATAGTGGAGTTACTTAACGTTTTAGTTTTAATGAAGTAAAATTCAAGTAGTACAAATAAAATTATTAAATTTACAAATCATACAGCTCTAAATTGCTGAATTTTACAAGTTATTTAAAAAAAAAGTCTTAGTACAGGACATTTAAGGCATTCTATTAAAGTCAATACAAGATATGGGACAAAAATCATTAAATACAGGGCATGTCCTGTATATATGGGATGCCTGGCAACCCTATTGGCTGTGGTAATTACAGAGGGAATTTCTTGCAGACTCCCAAAGTGTCCTTCCTAACTTTCTCTCAGTAGCCAAAGTGATGCTCTAAAATCACTGTTTATTGTTAGAGAGCTATGCATTGAAAGACTCAGTACATATGCATACTGAATCTCAGTGTTAATTTACATAGTAGGGTACTTAATTTACTTAATTATTTAAAATTTCAGATATTTTGCTCAACACATTAGAATGTAAAAATGCAAACATTTTTCACTTTATGGAATAAAACCAGGAAATGCTGGGCATTAATTCTCTCTCTACTTAGCAACGGGGGGTTGCTGCTTTGAGGAAAGAGGAACAGAATGTTCTCTCTTTTGATCACCTGTTTCTCTTTGTCACCTTATGGGACGTGTTGTTCTTTGCAAACAGTATCTGATCTTTGTGTGTACGATTTGCGTAAATGGAATTGCATGCTAATGCATTGTGAGTTACATGGACAAAATATGACTGCATCTCAAACCACATGGCACACACAAGGTGAGTTCAGACATCAGTAACCTTTAAACTTTAAAAATATCACAATAAAGGTGTATTGTTCAGAAAAAAAAAGTTAAATATTGTGTACCTAACATCTAGTTAATAAAATGACCTAATTCTCCTCTCGGAGCACTATTAAAAGACTGGTACAAGATCGAAGTTACTAATTATCCTCACTCAATTGGAAGACCCTAATGCATTCCCAATGAAAAACATGTAGGATAATTTTGACACAGTAGATAGCTTTAAGCACATCCCATTAAAGAGCAGTGAAAATACTCTGAACAGCATTGAAACTTAAAAGACATAATTTCTTCTTTTTCATCAAATCCTTGAGGCACTATTTGTGGATCAGTGCCTAACTAAAATCCATTGCAAATAGGATAAATCCCTCAGAACACCACCAACAGATAGGGGCACAGTCAAATGATTAATTACGTCAGGCCAGAATTTTTTTGATCTAATTTTGGCCAAAGTTGTCTGCGGATTTTTGTTTGTTTCCAGACTGTTCCCATAAACAAAAAAAAAATCACAGTGAAGTTTCTTGTAGAGTTCTTTTGTCTAGACCAGAAAGCAAAAAAACGGATTTATGTTTGTTTCCAGACTGTTCCCATAAACAAAAAAAAATCACAGTGAAGTTTCTTGTAGAGTTCTTTTGTCTAGACCAGAAAGCAAAATTGGCAAAACAAGTGCAAATGCATTTTTTCCAATGGAGTAATGCACAGAATCATGGACATGCAGCTTAGAAACAGCCATTAAGCCCTCCCAGTCCATACCAATACTGAGTACCCATCTACTGTATACTCATCCCATTTACCAGCCTTCTTTGCCATTCAAATGGTGACTTGGATAGTTTTAAATGTTGTGAGCCTCTGCCTTGTGTATGGTTTCCTCCATCAGTCGTAGGGTGGCCATTTCAAATTTCCAATAAAGGACATGCAAGGTTGATATCAGAACAAGTCTAACAAGGGGCATTGGGGTAACCGTGATGGGGGTGGGGGTGGCCTTACCTCCATGTGCCACTGTCACACTTTTCCCTCCCTCTGATGAAACACACAAATGTGTGTGCTTATATCGCGTGCTGACTCTAGTGATGCCGTGGGTGGGGGTGACACTAATCATTGGGAGGGGGAAATGCCTGCTGATGCCCCCCCACCTTGGCGTTGGTCTTGAGGATATGGTCATAAGTTACTATATATATATATATATATATATGCACAGTGCGATAAAAAAAATAAAAAAATAAACCATATTGCAAAAACAACAAATGCAAACAGATAATCACCTTTCTTATTTTATTTAATAAAAATTCTAACATGAAGCATTTTATTGCCTATATAAATCCAGCAAAAACAGAGCTATTTCAACATAAATCAGTGATTTTTTGCAGGAGTCCTTTTTTCCTTTTGAATGATTTATCATTCTGCATATGCACACATTCATACAATTTAATAACGAACTGAAAGAAATTAATATGGAGCTTCACTCATGCCCACCACTACTGGACTTGATGTAATTTGACTAGCTGAAGCATTGCAGATTGCACCAGAACTACTCCCCTGTGCTAAACGTTCCCCCATCTGCAGGCCCACTGCACATATGCCAACCGGCCCCAGTAAACAAACCCAACATGCATGCACAATCCGGTCCTGGTACTACAGTTCGTGGCGCATGCCCCCAAGATGAAACATGGCCGCACACAGCCTATGAACCCCAGGATACCACACTTAAACCTCTCCCTTGCACTTTCTGTCCCTACACCCACAAATGGAGGACAAATTAACATCGAGGTGGTGTCAGATGGAGGACAGAATGCTCAAAACCCGGACTTTCAGTGTGTTTCATTCTTACAACCCCAACCCCAAGGCCATTCTTCAACCTTCAGCCTAATGCAGAGGACAGTTATGACAATTAACAAGCCATTCCAATAGTTTGGTCATTTTCACTGTGTTTGTTGAAGACAGGCATTGAGGCTCTATATTTTTGAACCACTAAAGTTGTTAAATGTAAAGTGTAATTAATAAAAATTATGAAAAAAATCATGAAAATATTTTGCAATTATGACCTTAAACATATAAAGAGAAAATGCAGGAGATCTACAGGAGTTGAGACAATATTTAAGGAAAGAGAAACTAAAGTTAACATGTCACATTCATCAGAACGGGAAAAGGGTTGAGATATTACAAGTTTTGAATGAGTATGGAGCCAAGGAAAGAGGAGAGAAAGAAAATTGAAAAGTCAGGGTCTGGGAAAGGTGAGAAGTCAAGAGATTTGAAAGTTATTGACAATAAGGGTAGGTCAAAGCGGGAGAGGAGATGCAAAGGGGTAGAGCAGAATAATTATGAACAGCTGCTACCTGGAAAATGCATGTTATGGGTAATCTGAAATTATTCAACATATTGTTTGGTCCAGAAAGTCGTATGGAAACCATTTAAAAGATGAAGTACTGTTCATTGGAGGTTGTACTAGAAAAATATTCCATCTTTCTGAATGAGATTTTAAATGATAAGAAGAGACAAAATCAAAAATTAGATCAACTTCGGGCATTTTCAGACAAAGATGTTGCATGAATCTGAGAAATTAGTGATGGAGGTATGGGCAAGAATGTTGTCAAAGTCATGGTCCAATGGAATGCTGAAAGGGATGCTCTGCTTGATTGTGCAACAGATAAGGTAGAGGATAATGCATTGAAAAGGAAGTATTGATGTAGATTGAGAACTGGTTGGCAGGTAGAAGACAGAGAGTTGGGATAAATGGCTCATTTTCTGAGTGGCAGGCAGTGACCAGTGGGGTGCCACAGGGATCTGTACTGGGACTCCAGCTGTTCACAATTTACATTAATGATCTGGATGAGGGGATTGGATGTAATATCTTCAAATTTGCAGATGACACTAAGCTAGGAGGGGTTGTGTGCACTGAAGAGGGGGTCAGGAAGCTCCAGTGTGATTTGGATAAATTGAGGGACTGGGCAGATACATGGCAAATGCTCTACAATGTGGATAAATGTGAGGTTATCCACTTTGGTAACACAAACCGGAGGGCAGATTACTATTTGAATGGCAATAGATTAAGAGGTGGGGAAGTGCAGAGAGACCTAGGGGTACTTGTACACCAGTCTCTGAAGCCGAGCATGCAGGTACAGCAGGCAGTTAAAAAGGCAAATGGTATGTTGGCTTTCATATCAAGAGGGTTTGAGTATAGGAACAAGGATACCTTACTGCAGCTGTACAGGGCCTTAGTGAGACCACACCTGGAACTCAATAGAGCTAGGTAAGGATCTGAACCACTGTCTTGTGCTTTCTTGAGAAAATGTTTAACTATGTGAACTCCTTTCTCTGCTTTACTCTTTGACTGTGAATGCAGAGAACTTGAAGTCACATGTCAAAAATCATACTCTTTTGAAAAGTTCTGGAATTCTCCAAAACTACAGCATGGTTCATTTTCACTGTAGACAATTTGAGGAATTCCATGTCTTGCAAAGATTGATTTCATATATTTGATCACACAAGCAGTAGATGGGCAGCTCGGTTGGCTTAGCAGTTAGCACTACATCTTTACAGTGGCAGCGATTGGGACAGGATTGGGGTTTGAATCTTATGCTGTCTGTAAAGATTTTCTATGTTCTCCTCGTGTCTGTGTTGATTTTCTCCAGCAGCTTCGGTTTCCTCCCACTGTTCAAAAGGTAAGGGGGTGTAGTTTAATGGAGTGTAAATTGGGTGGCAAGGACTCATGGGCCGAAATGGCCTGTTACTGGCTGTAGGTCTAAAAATGAAAAAAAAATGTTAGAAAGCAACTCAATCTCCAGATAGTTTGCTAACCATCAAGTAATTAATTCCATCCACATGGAACAGATCATTCACAACATTCTGCCATGGTTCCGCTACTAAGTCAGTTATGGCCATAGGATCATTTGTCTGCTTTGTGTGATGCTTCAGGTCTCACAGTTGGAAACCATCCTACCAATGTCAGCATTTGTCCCTGGCCAATAAACAGCAGTTCTGGCCTCCTCTTGCATTTTTCCATTTCAAGGTCCCCCTCAATACACCCTTTTCAGCATCTCCTGTCTCAGTGATTGAAGAATGACAATTCTGCTCTGACTAAGTAGAAGCACATTGACAAAACTCAGCTCAGATCTGATGTAGTACGGCTGACATTCACCACTCGGACATTGTTCAATTAGATTCTTGATGACCTTCTGTAGAACTGTGTTATTTTCTGCTTCAACTGCAATCTGCTTGAATTTCATGTCAGATATGAGAAGAGATTCAATGATCAGGTTCACATGGAGATTTACATCTGTCTCTGTGTAACACTCATTGTGTGCTTCACTCTGTGTCATTGTCCTAAAACAATAAGTTTCCCTGGCGTGTACACCCTCTTGATTAGGCTTAAGTTTTCACATGCTTTGTCACTAAGCAGTGATTCATGTACATCTGGGACTACTGAGGTGGTGCTCTTTATCTTTAACTTTCAACTTGAGTTTACATGTACCTTTTGTGTCAATGCTCTGTCCATTGTAGGCTTTGAGCTGTACAAGATTTGCATGTATGGCTTTATCTTCATTATCCTGATATCACGCTCACATTTCAAATTGACTTTTGTCCCTGTGTCCAGCTTGAAAGGAAAATGTATTCCATTTATATGCAATGACGTAGTCCACTTATCCTGCTTGATTCTGTTTATGCTTGGCTGATCAGTGTCAGTTGGTTTATAGTTTTTTCTGCACTGCTATGTCAATGAAGAATGCATCACAGTTTCTTCTATAGTATTATAGTGTGTACAGTTTCACTTCTGTTTTGTTTCTCTTTGGAAAAAAAACATTGTTTTGTGTAGTGGTTCTGCCCTTTGCACTTATTAAAGACTTTTCCATAGACTGGGTACTGTTTTGGTGTATGCTGAGTGCCATATCTTTTACAATTGAATGTCTCTCCACCTTTTTATTATTTCTTATATCTCATTTTTTTGTTTATATGTGTGTCCAGACATTGTGGCTACAGCTACGCCTTCATTTTCATGGGCTTTTGCACTCTCACCAAAACTTTTCACGTGCTGCAGAGCTATTTCACTGGTGTGGCATATCTTCACAGCTGCAGCTAAATTAAGATCTGTCTCTCGTAGCAACCGCTCTCTCATTTTCTTATCAATAATCCTGAACATAATTTGATCACGGATTATTGAATCTTGCAGCGGTCCAAAATTACATGTTTTTGCTTTTAATTTTTAGTCTGTTAAAAAAGTGTCAAAGCTCTCTCCCTGTAGCTGCGTGTGTGAGCAAAGCATGCACCTCTCGAATGTTTCATTTTTCTTTGTTGAACGGTGTTTATCAAACGTCTCGATGACCTTGTGGAACTTGCTCTGGTTGAAAACCTTTAGTGCATGATATCCCACCATGGTAAGTGGCAGTGCAATCTTCCATGCATTCGGTTTATTATCGAGTCCAATGGCTTGCAGCTACAGCATCAATCATTGTTTGAACAACCTACATTCTAGGTTAATATATCCAATCCAATTTACAGCATTCGGATTCTTTTTACTCTCTATGTTTCCTGCTCTTATCGACTGATTCTCATTCTGCAAACCATGAGGTCTACCCTGGATCCACAGAGATGTATATTTGTGATCTATTGAAATGTTTTCAAGATAAATGTGAGGCTGACATTGATGAGATGAGACAGTTGAAGCTGAATTCTTATAGACTCAAGGTCATGTGGTCCAGAGATTCAACCAGCCATGTTTGCTGTCTCTGACAAAGTGGTGAGGGATAAATGTGATCTTTGGCTTCAAGGTCATGTAAACAAGAATAAAATCAAGCAGCAGTGACAATGTCATTGTCAGCAGAATTTGGCATTACAAGAATAGCTCCTCAGCTGTGAAACCATAGTATTTAGAAGGGTGACCTAATCAGTCAGTATGTGATGTGGAAATGTCTTCCATTCAGTTACCTACACAAGATAATGTCATAAATTAGAGAGGCTGGAAATGTCAAAGATGGTAGTGTCAGGTAATACTGGTAAGTTACTGTAATCTCTCAACTCATGTTCTAAAATTAAAAGCTGTAGTTTGCCATTTATTTGACTTACTCGAATCTCTGCAAAGGCTGAGGACCCTGTGATATCTATCTCTGAGGATTATGTCAGAGCATCGTTCAAGATGATAAACCCTCATAAGGTGTCAGGCCTTGAAAGTCTACCTGGCAGGGTTCTGAAAATCTGCACCAACCAACTAACCAGAGTGTTCACAGACATTTTCAACCTCTCATTGCTGCCATCAGAAGTACCCACCTGCTTGAAAAGGGCATCATTCATCCCAGTGCCCAAGAAAGGCAGTGTGAGCTGCCTCAATGGCAATCACCCAATAGCAATAACTTCTACTGTGATGAAATGCTTTGAGAAGCTGCTCATGGCCAGAATTAATATGTATGTAAGCAAATGTTGGGACCCACTGTAATTGGCCTCAATCGCTCCACATCAGATTCAAGATGACTAGCTCTCCACGCAGCTCTGGATCACCTTGAAAACAACAAATCATACGTACAGCTGGTCTTTATCGATTACAGCTCAACTTTCAACAGCATTATTGCACTGTTACTTACTGTGGTGGTCAGGAGGCTACAAACTCTGGGCCTCAGCTCCCCACTCTGTAATTGGATCCTTAACATAGTTAGTATGAATTGGAAACAACATCTTCTCCTTAGTGATCATCAACAGGCGCAGCCCAACGATGTGTACTTAGCCCACTGCTCTACTTGTTATACACCCACGACTGTGTGGCCTGGCACAATTTTAAATCCATCTACAAATATGGCGATGAGGCCACAGTTGTTGGCAGAATCACAAACGGAAATGAGGAAGCATGCAGGAGAGAGATAGAACATCTCGTTAAGTGGTGCCATGCCAATAACCTTGTGCTGAACATTAGCAAAACCAAGGAGATGATTGTGGACTTCAGGAGGAACTCAAGGGAATATGACCCAGTCCTCATTAGGGCTTAGTAGTAGAGAGGGTTAAGAACTTCAAATTCCTGGGGGTCAACATCTCCGATGATCTATCCTGGAGCCTCCACGTTTATGCAATGATGATGAAGGCTCACCAGTGGCTATACGTTGTGAGGTGATTGTGGAGATTTGGTATGTCATCAAAGACTCACGTAAACTTCTACAAATATACCGTCAAGGGCATTTTGGCTGGTTGCACTACTATATGGTATGGAGGTGCCAACTCTCGACAAGACAAAACTCCAGAAGGTTGTTAACTCAGACTGCGAAAGGACTCAGTTCCATTCTGACATTTTACCTCCTCAACCCCCAGTTATTTTCATGGATCACCTATGGTCTAAACTGAACTGGAAGCAATCCATGAACAACAGGCTAATGAACAGGATGTCTAACATCCTTAAATACCATACTTCAAGTATTTTGTCTAAACTCGTGATGTGATATGGATATTTGGAGTTTTGGTCATTCCTTGGTGATCAACCACTCCCGGAAGGTAGGGAGACACTTTAGAATGGAAAATAAATCACATAAGTTCCATGTAAAAAAAATAACAGGCACCAGACTTCACTCCATCAAGGACATCTACAAGAGGAGGTGTCTTAAAAATGCAGCCTCTATCCTTAAAGACCCGCATCATGCAGGCCATGCCCTCTTCACCCTGCTGTCATTGGGAATAAGGTACAGGAGCCTAAAGATGAGCACTCAGTGGCACAAGGACAGCTTCTTCCCCCCTGCCATCAAATTCCAGAATAATCAATGAACCAAAGACACTGCCATACTTTTTCATGCATTTTTTTTAAAAGGTCATTTATATGAATGTTTGCACGATGCTGCAGCAAAACACCAAATTTTGTGACTTGGGTTCGTAAAAATAAATTCTGATTCTGATTCTGATCAATTCACTTCTGTAGTAAACATAAGTTGGTATAATGGAGCTATTTATCTTAATCCAGAAAAATTAATCAGTCTACCAGGACCATGCTTGTAGCTTAAGGCATGAAATCTTATGAAATATACATTTAGAAAAGAGTAGTCATGGAAAAGATGTTTCTCTTAGTGGGGGAGTTCAGAGCCAGATTGAACAACCTTAGAATAGAAGTTCTTTTAGAACAGAGATGAGGGGAAATTTCTTCAGCCAGATGGTGGTGAATCTGTGCAATTGTATTGCCAAACCAGGCTGTGTTGAAACCAGACAGCGTTTGGAGTGGGCAGCAGAGCGAGAGTGCAGCAGAGCAGTGGGGCTTTGGCTCAACGGGCTTAAGCTGAAACAAGGTGAGGTAGGTTTACCTGTGTTTATTGCGGACTGGAAGTATGTGTTTGAGGCCGGTGTTCTGTGGTCGATGTCAGAGTAGAGAGGTCCTGGAGTCTCCCAGCCTCGCGGATGGCCATATCTGCACCCAATGTGTCGAGCTGCAGCTCCTAAGGAAATGGAATTCAGTTCCTTGACCTTCATCTGGCCAGGGAGATCAAGGAGGTGATAGAAAGGAGTTACAGGCAGATGCTCACATGGGAGACAGACAAGAGGGTCACAATCAGGAGAGGTAAGCGGAAGAGCTAGGTACAAGAGAGCACCCCTGTGGCTGTACCCCTTAACAATAAGAAAATGAGTACTGTTGGGGGAGACAGCCTACCTGGGGAAGCAGCAGTGGGCATGCCTCTGGCACAGAGTCTGACCCTATGGGTCCAAAGGGTAGAGAAATAAAGAGGAAAGTAGTAGTGGCAGGCAATTCTGTGGATACAGGAAAGAAACTCGTATGGTAGTTTACCCTGCAAGTGCCAGGGTCTAGGATTTTTCAGATTGCAACAAAAATATCCTGCAGTAGGAGGGAGAACAGCCAGAGGTCGTTGTACACATCGGTACCAATGACATAGGAAGGAAAATGGAAGAAATCCTGAAAAAAGACTATGGGATTTAGGAAGGATGTTGAGAGCAGGACCACAAAGGTAGCATTCTATAGGAATAGAATGAGGTGAAGGATGAACTCATGGATGAGGGATTGGAGCAGGGCCCAGGGATTCATATTTCTGGATTACTGTGACGTCTTTTGAGGCAGGTTTGACATGTACAACAAGGACAGATTGCACTTGAATCCCATGGGGTCTTGAATCCCAGGGGGGCAGAGAGGTTAGGTTACTGAAGAAAGTTTAAACTAGAATTATTGGGGGGGGGGGGTGGAAACCAAACTGAAGATACTAGGGAAGAGGTGGTTGGTTCACAAATACAGAAAGCTTTGAGATGGCACATGAGGGAGGATAGGCAGGTGATAGAGAAGAGATGCGCTCAAATGGACAGTAGAGGATCTTAGAGCGTGGATTAACGCTTGGAGCTATGATGTGACAGTTACTTCAAGTTCTTGGTTGTAGATGTTTCAGAAAGGGGAGGGGGAGGCAAAAGAGGTGGGTGCGTGGCACTGTAGATCAGAAATGGTGTCATGGCTGCAAAAAGTTGAACATCTTTGAAGGAATTGTCTACAGAGTCTCCATGGGTGGAGCTCAGGAACAGAAAAGGGAGACGGACAAGAGGGTCACATAACTTTACTGGGTGTTTTTTTTTTATCGGCCACCCAATAGGAACGAGGGTATCAAGGAGCAGATATGAAACAGATCTTGGAAAGGCGTAAATATAATAGAGTTGTTGTGATGGGAGATTTTAATTTCCCAACTATCGATTGGCAAGGGGTTTTGATGGGGTGGAGTTTGTTAGGTGTTGTTTAGGAGAGTTTCTTGACACAATATGTAGATCAGTCTACAAGTGGAGAGATGGTACTTCATTAGGTATTGGGAAATGAACCTAATCAGGTGTCAGATCTCACAGTGGGAGAGCATTTTGGAGATAGAGATCATAATTGTATCACCTTTACAATAATATTCAAGAGAAATAGGAACAGACAAGTTTGAAAGCTTTTAATTGGAGTAAAGGTCATTATGAGGCTATCAGGGAGAAAACTGGAAGCTTAAACTGGGAACAGATATTCTAAGGGAAAAGTATTGAAGAAATGTGGCAAAAGTTCAGGGGATATTTGTGTGGCATTCTGCATAGGTATGTTCCAATGAAACAGTGAAGATATGGTAGGGTCCAGGATCCGTAATGTGTTCAATGACTGTAATAAATCTAGTCAAGAAGAAAAGAAAAGCTCACAAAAGATTCAGAGAGCTAGGTGATGTTAGTGATCTTGAAGATTACAAGGGTAACAGGAAGGAGTTTAAAAAGAAAATTAGGAGAGCCAGAAGGGGGCATGAGGAAGGCCTTGGTGGGCAGGATGTTAGTGATCTTGAAGATTACAAGGGTAACAGGAAGGAGTTTAAAAAGAAAATTAGGAGAGCCAGAAGGGGGCATGAGGAAGGCCTTGGTGGGCAAGAAGTTAGTGATCTTGAAGATTACAAGGGTAACAGGAAGGAGTTTAAAAAGAAAATTAGGAGAGCCAGAAGGGGGCATGAGGAAGGCCTTGGTGGGCAGGATGTTAGTGATCTTGAAGATTACAAGGGTAACAGGAAGGAGTTTAAAAAGAAAATTAGGAGAGCCAGAAGGGGGCATGAGGAAGGCCTTGGTGGGCAGGATGTTAGTGATCTTGAAGATTACAAGGGTAACAGGAAGGAGTTTAAAAAGAAAATTAGGAGAGCCAGAAGGGGGCATGAGGTGGGCAGGGTTAAGGCATTCTGCAAGTATGTGAAGAGCAAGAGGACAAATATAAAAGAATAGGACCTATCACATGTGGCAGTGGGAAAGTATATATGGAACTGGAGGAAATAGCAGAGGTACCGGTACTTAATGAACACTTTACTTCAGTATTCACCATGGAAAAGGATCTCGGTGATAGTAGTGATGACTTTCAGCAGACTGAAAAGCTTGAGCATGTAGATATTAAGAGAGAGGGTGAGCTGAAGATTTTGGAAAGCATCAGGTTGGATAAGCCGCCAGGACCAGATGAGATGTCCACAAGACTACAATGGGAGGTGAGGGATGAGATTGCTGAGCCTCTGGTGATTATTTTTGAATCATCATTAGGGATAGGAGAGGTTGCAGAGGATGCCAGGTTGTGGATGGTTTTTTTTATCCAAGAATGGAAGAAGAGATAGCCCAGAAAATAATAGACCAGTAAGTCTTACTTTAGTAGTTGGTAAATTGTTGGAGAAGATCCTGAGAGGCAGGATTTATGAACATTTGGAATGATAGAGTATGATTAGGAATAGTCATCATGGCTTTGTCATGCCTTATGAACCTAATTGAATTTTTTAGGTATGTGACTCAACACATTGATGAAGGAAGAACAGTATGCCTACTGTATATGAATTTCAGCAAGGCATTTGATAAGGCATCTCATGCAAGGCTTATTGAGAAAGTAAGGACACATGGGATCAAAGGAGACATTGTCAAACAATAGAACAAACAGGAATATGGGCAAACACACATTTTTTTAACCCCTTAAGGGTACATATTAATAGATAGCTGAATAGACAGGTGAATTAAGCTTTGTAGGGAGAAGGAAGGGAGATAGAATGAGTGGTATAATTCATCAGCTTGTTTTGGAAGGGCAGAGCAGATTTGACAAGTTAAATGGCCTACAGTTTTCATATTTTATGCTCTTAGTTGAAAAAGGTCCTCCTTAAGAATGTACAAAATAAATAATAAAATAATCTACTTAAATGGTTGCTTGTTGTTTTTGTATGTTAACACTCAATAAATTTATAAAGTCATATTAAAGGGAAGAATACTCTTTTTTTTTTCTTTTCTGCTGTGAGAGCCAGAATTAAATATACTTTTGGAGACCTGCCAGTTTGAGAGCATGGTTTAAATTATGTGTAGATTAGCATGCAGCTCCATTACGGAACTGTTCAGCTGTGGGAAGAAGGTGGGCGCTTTGTGAGATTAATTTTATTTTATCTGGGTAGATATGAGAGTTCACTCTTTAGCATAAATCTGCTCTGTATTTTGGTCTTTGCCATTTTTTAGTTCCTCTTCTGAATGTGTCTATGCAGGCACAGAAATCTTTACTTTTACATTTTATATAATTTTTTTCATGGATGTTAAAAAAATATATGTTTATTTATTTCAATGTTAATAGCTTGAACCATCCAATTAAACAAAAAAAGATTTTAAAAATATTTTAAATATTTCAAACCAATATTATCTTTCCGCACAAGATGCATATTCATAAAAAATACTAAAATCTTTTTTTTTCATTTTCTGGAGTGGTATGCAATTTCATTCTCTGTCTCAGTTTAAAGTTAAAGGTGTATCAATCTCTGTAGATTCTAAAGTTCCCTTTGTGCATTTTAAAATGATTATGGATCTCATGGTTACAGGTACATTGAATAAAGTCACCTTGGATAATAAAAATGCTTATAATGTTTTAGGAAGATGCTTGCTTCTTTACGGAATTTAAATTAATATATACAGATTATGGTGGAGATTTTAATTGTTGTCTTAATCTGATAATTAATAGATCTGCTACTTTTATTAACTTATTTTTCTGATTGATTATGGACTGGTTAATATATGAAGGCATTTATATCCTAAGGACAAAGGCTTCTCAATTTTTAATGTTTAATCATAGTTATTCTGAGATAAATATTTCTTTATTGATATTGGTCTGGTTCCCTTTATAATAGACTATGTATATGATACAACTACTGTTGCCAATCATGCACCCTTGGAACTTTGTTTTAAATTTTCTGATGTTATTCTCAGGGCTCAGCAATGGCAATTCAATTTGACTTTCCTTCAATACGAGAAGTTTGTACACTTTATTAAGAAAAAAAATCCTCATTTCTTTTAACAAACTAAATTGAGGGAATATCAAGATTGACTGTTTGGGATACATTTAAGGCATCCCTGCAAAGACAAGTAAATTCTTCTTCAGCATGGTAAAGGAAATATAGGAAAGAACAGTTTTTATTACTGAATTTAAAAAAAAGAAATTGATAGGAAATATTTGAGGAAATCTAATATGGATCTCTATTAGGAAAGAACTCCAAATGCAATATGATTTATTATTAACATATACTATTGAGAGATGATAGATTAAATAAAAAAATATGTACATTGAGATAAATCAGGTAAATTATTAGCTGGAGAATTACATGCAGCTATGACTAAAAAAAACCTCAGCTTCGCAAAATTCACAAAGGAGATGGCAATATTGCATACATTCATGATGAAATTAATAAGGAATTTCAGGATTTCTATAAATCTCAATTTCATGATAATATCATAAATATTGATAGATTCCTGCAATGATGAAATATCCCTAAAATTTCTTCTAATTATCTACTTGTATTGGAAGCTCCATATCAGAATTTTTTTTTCTAAAGTTATTTCAATCCGTCAAAGTGTCAAATACTGTTAATTTTTTTTAATTGCTTTGCTAATTTACTAGTGTCTCAGTTGCAATCGTGTCTGCCTGTCCACAAACGAGCCTGCAGCTGACGTGGACTTTTTACCCCCTCCATAAATCTTCGTCCGCGAAGCCAAGCCAAAGAAAGAAAAAGTTGTGTAGGATGTTTAATGATTCTGTATCTCTTGGAATTTTACCACGGACATTTTATGAGACATAAATTTTGTTATTTCCTAAGAAAGATAAGGATTCTTTTTGTTTGTGCTTCTTATAGACCGATATCATCATTGAATGTTGATTCCAAATTTCTTAAATTTTATAAAATTTTAGCTTTTAGATTGGAGAATATTCATCCTCAGATAATTTCTATCAACCAAACAGGATTTGTAAAGAATTGTAAAGAATTTTTATTCATATTTGTATATCTCTAGGTGAATGAATATTATTTACTCTCCATCAACTGTAATGTATAGTAATGTAATGTATAATATCGTTAGAGGCAGAAAAAAATTTTTTATAGAGTGGAATGGAAATATCTATTCAAAGTTTTGGAAAGATTCAAATTCAGTCCTGATTTTATTGCATGGATTAATTTGATCTATCATGCTACCGTTGCTCCAGTAATTACTAATATTCAAAAATCCTCATTTAAAAAAAATCTGTTTTGACAAACTAGACAGAGTTGTCCATTAAGTCCTTAATTATTTAACCCAGCGATTGGACTTTCTGACTCCAGTGATATTCAGCATATTAACAGAGGAGATGTAATTCATAAGGTATATTTATACACAGATGATCTTTTAGTATATATATTTCAGATCCTGAGAAATCTATTCCTTCAGTGTTGTCTTTGCTTTCCCAATTCAGTATTTTTTTCAGGATATAAAATGAATCTCCACAAGAGTGAAATATTTCCAATGAATATGCATGTACTGTAGATGGCACTTTCCTTATTCTAATATATCATAATTTCAAAGTACCATCTTCCAAAGTGTGAGCTGCGATATCCCAAATTTAGATCTCTTTAATCTAATGAATCAAACTTTGTCATTGTTTCTTTACATAATTTTAATTCATTGATAGAATAGATAAATATTTTGCATAGCTTTACTGCAAAACTTTCATCAAGTTGAATAAGAAAGCATTTACTGTATAAAGATAGTCCAATTAGACTCTAATTACTAAAGTTGCCATTACAAAAGCAATAGCTAAAGATTACTATAAAACACAAAGATACATGGAGATACAAAACATAAAGATATACAAATATATATATAGAGATGCAAAAATTTAGATACAAAAATTCAAAGAAAAAATTCTTTTTTTGAAGTTTATTTAAAATTTTGCAAAATACAAACATATGCAAACCACAAAAAAACTCTAAATTATCCCCTATACTCCCCACCACCCTCCTCCAACTCTATCCCACCCCTCACTATCCCTCCCCCTCCCCGAGCTCATCACACAAAAAGAAAAGTATTAAAACACACAAATAAAGTGGGTTAAATTACAATACATCATTTCAACAAATCAAGCTAAAATGATACATAAAAACATATTTACTTAACATCTAAATTTATACATTTCAAAAAAACGAATAATTATTTCTCAAATTATATGTAATTTTCTCTAACCATAAGCATGATTGAATTTCATTATGCCACCTCTGTATGCTCAACTTTACATAGTTTTTCTAAGTAATCACTATACACTTCCTAGCTACTACCAAACTCATTCGAATAAACGCTATCCAAGATTTATCCAAACATACTGTTAATGGATTCATATATCCTAATAAACACAGCCATGGATCCACAAATAAATCTATTTGAAATAAATCTCACAAAAATGTAATAATCTTTTTCCCAAAAAAGGTTTAACCTTTGGACATTTCCACACAGAATTATCTCCACACCTAAAACACAAATCAGAATCACTAAAATCTTACCTCTTTAACTTTTCAGGGATTAAATATAATTGATGTAAAAAAATTATAATTAACTAAACTATAATGCACGTTAACTAATTTTGGAATTTTGTAACACTATATATACATAAATCAGACCATACCTCATCAGGAATGAACATAGCTAAATCCTGTTTCCATTTATCTCTTACTTGCAATACATCTACCTTCTTCATTTTTGATTGTAACAACGAATACATTTCAGAAACAAACCCTTTCTTTCCCTTATCCATAAGCAATATTTAGAACTTTGGTTGTATTAATAATATAATTTCTCACCCAAAGTTATTCATTAAAAATTCATGTATCTGATAATAAGCAAACAATGTATTTTGTGATATCCCAAATTACTCCCTAATCCTATCAAATGAAAAAAATAAACCTGCCTCAAAACAATCTTCAATTAATACCAAACATTTTAAGTCTCATTCTTTCAAATGAAGATTATGCATTGAAAAAGGAATCAAACAATTTTGATATCACAGAGTTTTATTTGAACATACATATTTTGACCCTATAAGTTGATTCCATTTATTCCATACTTTAAATAAATGAGTTAAAACAGGTAACTTATATGTTTGTAAAAGCAACAGATTCCATTTATATATGAAATTATGTATTGATCCTTCTTGTATCTAATCCATCTCCACATAAGCCCACATCAGTGGTCAAACAATCTACTAATAAACTTCAACTGCGCTGTCTAATAATAATTTTGAAAATGTGATAACTGGAGACCTCCTAAATCATATGACCACATCAACTTTTGCATCGATACTCTAGATAATTTACATTTCCATAAAAAAGAGTGCATCACTTTATTTAATTCTTTTTTAAAAATCCCTGGTACCGGACACAGATTTAATTGAAACAAATACTGAATATGCAGATATATATTCATTTTAATATAATTTACTTGACCAATTAATGTCAATGGTAAATCCTTCCATCGATTCAAATCAGATTTAGTATTATTTAACAAAGTTAAGTAATTTAAACCATATAGATTCTTAAATTCCTTATAAATAGTTATACCTTAATATTTAATCTTTTCTGACCATTTAAATTTAGTAATTTGTCTACAATCTGAGTAATCTTCATCAGATATAGGTAATATCTCACTTTTTATCCCAATTTACTTTACACCCTGTCATTGATCCATAATATTTTAACAATTCTTGTAAAGTTTGTAATGAATTATTAGGTTTAGATAAACATATCAACACATCAACAAATTGATTTTATACTCTTGTGGCCCAATCGTAAAGCCTTGAATATTTACATTTTGTCTAATTGCCTGGGCTAAAGGTTATATAACTAATGTGAATAAGGCTGGTGACAATGGACAGCCCTGTCCAGTTGATCTGTACAAAGTAAATACTTGAGAAATCTGACCATTTGTCACCACCTGTGCAGAAGGACTCATATATAATGCCTTAACCCAACCAATAAAAAACAGTCCAAATTTAAATAAAAATTTCCACTCAACTCGATCAAATCCTTTCTCGGCATCTAATGCTAATATAATTGGTTGATTAACTTGCTGCCTTGATGCATTAATTATTGTAATTAATTTAGTAATGTTTTCAACTGAGTATCTATTTTTAATAAATCCTGTTTGATCCACATGCACTAATTTTGGTTAAAAATTGCCAATCTATTTGCCAAAGCTTTTTCTACAATCTTATAGTCTACATTAAGTAAAGATATAGGTCTATAAGTACCACCTTTCAATGGATCTCTATCCTTCTTTGGTATAACTGTTATCAAAGTTCTCAAAATTGATTCAGGGAATAACCCAGTATCTGTTACCTGCTTCAATATGTCCATATACACTGGAAGCAACAAATTATGAAATTCCTTATAAAATTCTACCATAAGTTCACCATCACCAGGTGATTTACCAATCAGCATAGCTTGTAGTGCCTCTTTTAATTCAAAATCTGTAAATGGTGTATCTAACAATTTTACCTCTCGCTCATCGAAAGAAGTTAAGTTCAATTTAGACAAAAAAGTGTCTATCTGTTCCATATCCCTATTATCTTCAAAGAAAGAAAAAAATGCACATGCTCATGCTTCCTTCACATCTTGTAGTTCTGGACTTATGTTATGACATATTAAATCATAGTCACTGTGGTAACAGTAAAAACAATAGTTCTCTTAAAGAGACAGGCACAAAATTAACAAAGAATCAAAACACAAGGTTTCAACTTTTTCATGTACCTATCTATGAGCATATATATTTTAGAGTGGTTAAAGAACATTTTACACATCTTGGGGTTAAGATCACTAAAAAAAAATAAAGATTTGTACAAATTAAATTTCTCCCTTTGATTGACTATGTGAAACAAACACTGTCTTGATGGTTTCCATAACTTTAATAGGTCATAGAAATGCTCTCAGGATGATAATTTTACCAATTTATTTTGTATATATTTCAAGTTGTTACAATTTTTATTCATAAATTATTTTTTTGGGAATATTGACTCCAAAATATCCTTTTATATATGAATAATAAGAATGTTAGGTGAGTACATTTCATTTGCAGAAACAAATCTTAGATTTTATTATTGGCAGTTAATATTCAATATATTATTTTCTAGGTGTATTATTCTGACAAACCTGAAAGTCCTCATTGGACAGATTTGGAATTGAAATCTGTGCAGAGATATTCATGTGCTTCCTTATTGGGAGCTGCTCTTCCTTTTACAATTTCTAACATTAGAAGACATACCTTTAATCCCATACTTAAACATAAATTATGAATTTGGTTTCAATTTCACAATTTTTTGATTAAAAAAATCAGTTTATTTAGTACTATTTATGGCAACCATTTTTTTCATCATCTATAATGGATCAAGCCTTTTCTATTTGGAAAAGCAAAGGAATTGTCTATTTTTCATATCTGTTTATAAATGGATTTTTAATGTCTTTCGATATAATATCTAACAAATATAATATACATGTCACATTTTTTTGATATTTCCAAGTTAGAAGTTTTTTGAATAAGGTGTTACTGTGGCAACTCACCACAAGGTAGATGAATAGGCTCCGCTTGCAAGCCATGTGACGGGGCAGCCGGTCAAAATGGCACCATCAGGGGTTTCCCTTCCTTCCAGCTTGGGGCTCAGAAACCCACGCTTGGGCACCACGTGATGCCCGGATGACGTCAGTGCCCTCCAGCATGGTTCTCAGCCAGGTCCAGGCTTGGAGTATAAGTGCAGCCCAGTAGCCTGCAATAAACTAGTCTGCTCACTGAGCTCAACCCGTCTGGTTGTGTGTGTTATTGCAGGAGCAGTGTAGCCACCACTACATTACCAAACTTTTCTATATCATATCAACCTGATTTGGTTGATACTCTTTTTCTTTTGAATCCTTCCCATAAGGGTTTAATAGGTAATATTTACAATAACTTAATAAAATTGCATTCGATCTTTAATGATAACATTGGAGGAGTTTTGGAATTGGAATTTCAGTCACTTCTCCCAGAGGAATTTTATGAAATTCTTTTTGGAATGGTTAACCCCCTTCATTATTTGCCCAGTACACATGGATTCAATTTTAAGTGATACATTGGGTTCATATGTCAAAAGATACATTGGCCTGTATTTTTCCTAATGTTAGCCCTATGTGTGATAGATATAAATCACAAGTGGTCACACTAACACATGTTTTTGTCTTGTTCTATATTGGACAGGTATTTTCAAGCCTTTGTTAATTATATTGGATATTAGATTGTACCCTAACCCATTGCTGCTATTTTTGGAATATATGTGGGTTGAGTTCTCACTTCTGTACATCGGGTTGAAGTCTTTATGAAACTTTTGGCCAGAAGAGCCATTTTATTTGAATAGAAAGATCCTAATTCACCTAGATGATGCAATGGATCTCTCACATTTTGTCATGTTTAAGTTTAGAAAAAGATTAGAAGTTGCATTTTTGATACCTCTGTTCAGTTTGAAGAGTCTTGGTTTCCTTTTATAAACTATTTTCATATGAGTTCATCTGTACTTGTTTTGGATTTCTGTTTTTTTTTATTGCTAAGGACAAGGAAACTCATTTGTACTGATCTTTTGTACTGAACTCTCAGTCTTTATTTTTATTTTTGTTATTGTCGATTCTTTTTTGTTTATTTTGGTAGGTTAGATGGAGTTTTAACATTTTTAAAAATCTTTTTGAATATTATAAATTGAGGAGAAAGGGATAATATTGTTCAATATGTTACAATGTTATATGATGTTTTATATATTGCAATATATTGATCTTTCTGTTTTTGCTATTCAATTCTATATTCTAATCTCCTCATGTATTGTTCACTATAATATGTTTAATAAAAAGATTGAAAAAGAAAGAAAGATCTGGATGAGGAAGGGAAGGGATGGATTAGTATGCTTGCTGATGACACAAAAGTTGGGGATGTTGAGGAGGGTCACAGTGGGGCATTGACAGGATGCAATACTGGGCTGAGAAGTGGCATATGCAGTTCAACTCAGATAAGTGTGAAGTGGTTCATTTTGGCAGGCAGAATACAGCATCAATGGTAAGACTTTTGGTAGTGTGGATGATCAGGCGGATCTTGGATTTAGAGTCCATAGGACACTCAAAATAGCTGTGCAGGTTGACTCTGTGGTTAAGAAGGCATATGGTGTATTTGTCTTCATTGATCATGGAATTGAACTTAGCAGCAAAGAGATAACGGTGCAGCTATATAGGACTCTGGTCAGATCCTATTTGGAGTACTGTGCTCAGTTCTTGTCATCTCACTACTGGAAGGATGTGGAAGCCATAGAAAGGGTGCAGATGAGATTTAGAAGGATGTGACTGGATTTGGGAGCATGTCTTATGAAAACAGGTTGAGTTAACATGGCCTTTTCTCATTGTAGCAATGGAGGATGACCGCTGGGTAGGTCACGTCTCCAGAATGGAGGACTATTGCCTTCCCAAGATCGTGTTATATGGCGAGCTCTCCACTGGCCATCGTGTCAGAGGTGCACCAAAGAAGAGGTACAAGGACTGCCTAAAGAAATTTCTTGGTGCCTGCCACATTAACCACCGCCAGTGGGCTGATATCGCCTCAAACCGTGCATCTTGCCGCCTCACAGTTCGCCGGGCAGCAACCTCCTTTGAGGAAGACCGCAGAGCCCACCTCACTGACAAAAGACAAAGGAGGAAAAACCCAACACCCAACCCCAACCAACAAATTTTCCCCTGCAACCGCTGCAACCATGTCTGCCTGTCCCGCATCGGACTTGTCAGCCACAAACGAGCCTGCAGCTGACGTGGACTTTTACCCCTTCATAAATCTTCGTCCGCGAAGCCAAGCCAAAGAAAAAAGAAAAAAAGAATGGAGGATGAGAGGTGACCTGATAGAGGTGTATAAGATGATGAGAGGCATTGATCATGTGGATAGTCAGAGGTTTTTTACCCCGGGGCTGAAATGGTTGCCACAAGAAGTCACAGGTTTAAGGTGCTGAGCAGTAGGTACAGAGGAGATGTCAGGGTTTTTTTTTTACGCAGAGAGGGCTGAATGCGTGGAATGTGGTGGAGGTGGATATGATAAGGTATTTTAAGACTCTTTTGGATAGGTACATGTAGCTTAGAAAAATAGAGGCCTAGTGATTTCTATGGTAGGGACATGTTTCAGCATTTCTTTGTGGGCTGAAAGGCCTGTGTTGGGCTTTAGGTTTTTCTATGTTTCTATGATATTTTCCATCGTGCATCTGCATCTGTAGAACTTTGATGGAGCATCCAACAGCATGTCAAATCTCCTTAGACTCCTCAGAAAGTAGAGGTATTGGATTCCTTCTCTGCCTTTTAGTTAAAATCAAGTGTAGGAAAGAAGAAGCACTGGCGTGCCTTCTTGACAGTTGCCTCAATGTGCTGGCTTCAGGAAAGGTCTTCATAGGAAATAAATCGAAAAAATAAAAACATTTTAAAAATCTTTTTGAATGATGCAGTGAGCTCAAGAATACAAAGAGTCTACTGCCGTTGTCATTTTCGAAAGTTGACAAACTTAACCTTTCATGTCAAAAAGGCAGGTTTGCATTTCATTTATTTTGCATGTCTTTGGAGCAATTTAATTAAGGTCTATGAATCTAACCTAAATCTTTTATTAAGGGAATCTAATGATACAAGGAACATAATTTTAAAATAAGAGCCAGACCATTTAACGGTGAACTCAGGAAGCTCTCCTTACTCAATACTTTATGAAAAATCTCTTGCAAGAAATGTTTTGTGTTTGATTAACCAATATTCTCACCTTAAGAAGTGATAGATTTTCATTCGTCTAATTTATCATGTAGAGCAAAAGCAGGAAATGATGTCGAGGGTTTGTTTGGTCTTTTCCCCTTTCTACAATGATAGAATTGGCATAGATTTAGAGTTTATTGTAAACAGATTCATTTTGCCAATAAAATAATGCCTGCTTTGAGTTAAAAGTGGAAGTTAAATAGATGTGATGTGCAAAGAAGATTAATATTTTACATCCATTTGTTGGAATCAAATTCCATAATCATCTTTATATAATGGAATAACAGTCCCTTTAATTTGGAAACATTTAGTAGAGCTTTTACTTTCCATCACTGCAAGCTTTTATTTTTAGAAAGTAATGTGCTCTCTTTAAAGTGCTATGAATCAATACATTGTATTCTGTCAGCTTCCTGTGGTAAGAGACTCTTTCAACAAATAAAATTTCATCCAATATCACGTGAATGGAATAATAATGATAATATGCTAATAAAATGATTAAATTTTTTAAGATGAATGTTATGACTTGTTTAATTATTGCAAATTGCTTTTATCTTCACATTTATACCTGTAAATATGTCCATAATATTTGGCTAAAAGGACAATAAAGTTATCTAGGGCATCATAGATTCAAATGTTTAATGCACTTACTCGTAAGATTAATCACTGGTGTTATTGCAATGCATTAAACATTCAATGCCAGGTAAAAAGCTGAAATCCTAAATACATCCTGTGTGGAACTGACAAACTGTTTTAAGTTTCTGAACTTTGTTAATTCATAGTTGTCCATCTCTGCACTTTTGCCTGTAGGGCAGAATACTATTCCAATTCATAAATGGAATACACAAGAAAGAATAAGAGCAAATTGCAATTATATCAAAGATCTTATGGGAGTGATAATGTATAATGTTGGGTTTAGATTTCATAATAACTCTTGCAAGAATAGATTTAAAGCTTTTTATTAGACTAGATTAAAATAATTGTTTACCATAAATTGGTTGAGCTGGTTATGAAGTTTGTATTTTAAACACAGTATCAACTGGAACAATGCAATTTAAACATGAAAGGGGTAATTTATATATATAAAAATAATAACATTAAAATGCATGGAAAATTGAACTGGGAAAGCTATGCATTTTGATGTGGTTAATTGTAATTATTGTAAATATCTGCAGAAAACTATTAATGAATTGTGATGTTTACTTTGTCCTTTGTCTTGGTTGTTCAGTACTTGTTCACAAAATGAAACATGGCTCTTATGTTATGTGCAAAGCCATCATTTATATGCTGACTACGCTTATTCCTTTACTGACTGCAAGAAATAAGTAGTCACATCATTGAACAAATAACTGGAATTTGAGATGTATTTGAATTTAATCTTGCTATTCTTTGAAGTAATCTGTTTAAAATGTTGCTAATTTAAATAGTTTTGTCTATTTTTCTTTACAAAAAGATGATTATCTTGGTGAGTTGGAAGAGTGTGAGAGGTCATAATGATTTGTTCCAGAAATGGAAAGTGTACTGATTTTCCTGAGAGCAAATGGAATTCTTGAAATCCTGCCAGAAGAGAGTGAACTTAGCAAAAAATGCTATACAGGGGTATATGGAGAGAGGAAGGCAATACTGTTACACTTGGGAACAGCTGGACATAAGTGAGTATATTTGCACCATGAAGCAATGGATGAAATCAGCTAAAAGGATATTGAGGACACTTGTTGAAGGCACTTAGTAATTCAAGATTTATTGAAGGTGCATTTTCTTTCCTGCATCAAGAGATCAGTTGACATAATTTGTAAATATGCAGCTGGACTGACAATTTTGGTGTTGAGGTGTCATTTCAAGATATTTTAAATTGGGTGCAATGGGATCAGTTATGTGTGGATTAATTGTTGAAATGCAGGCCTTCACTTTGTGAGGGGTACTTAAGAAGGCCTCCACCATCAAAATGGCATTTTAAAATATAAGGTAGTTTTGAAAGGAGGCTAAATTCCAGGTGAAATGAGTTCACTCAACAGTTGAGGATGTTGCAAGCAGACAAGGTCATCTTAAAAAAAACTAATTTCGTTATGGTAGATGCAGCGTGCAGTTATGGTGAAATTACCTTTGAAACCACCAGATGTTGTTGACAGTGTTGGGCATGGGTGTACATTGCTGTTGAGTTGTTGAGTTGTGATATCACTGAACAATTATTGGATTTAATCTCACTAGATGAATACAAGTCCATTCTGCGGATTTGCTCTAAGATGGTATTTCAATTCCTGGATGAAAAGTCACATACTCTCTGGTGCTGAGCTATGTTGAGGAACAAGCAAATGAATGCTTGCGCCAAATCACAAGAAATTAATGGCACTGCTGGGGAAGGACTGACTTGATGTTGGACATCAAGCATGGTGCTATTGGGTGGGTGGAGACTCTTTTGGTACAATGAGTTTTTCACTGACAAATGCAGCATCATTATTGAGTGCACAGCTCATAATAACCATTCATGCCATTAACTGTCGCTACCTTTGGGCTAAAGTTGGCTATTATATCAGCAGCAAATACAGAGTGGCCATTATGAATCACCCTGTTGCTGCATCTGGATAACTCCATTAAATATTCCTTCCCACTGATTGTGGATATCTTGACTTATAAAAGATGACAGTGAAAGGAATTTTTCAGCTGAATATCATCAGATATTATTTTCCAGAGATGGGTGTTGAGATTGCATTGATTTTAATGTTCCTCGGTGGGAGGTCACAGGCTAATGTGTTGGGGTGGAGTAAATTACAGATGAAAATGAATGACAAGAATGGATTTTTGTGAAGAAAACAGCAGGAGCTACCAAGATGGAATTGCCTGAAGTGTTTTAACCAGTCTCTCTCTGTAACTCTGTACTCTGTGCTGTGTACTATGGATGGGTTGATTAGCTGGACTATTCACAAAATTAATGTTCTCAATGCATTTCAGTGCAGGTGAGAATAAACTTCAACTTGTGTGACCAAAGAATTTTGACTCCAAAGTGCTACATAGATACTAAAGGACATCATTGTTCAACAATTCACATGGTGACAGTCACTAACCTGTATGTTTCTGGTCTAAGAATGATCAGGACCTGCAGGAACCTTCAAATTTCTGCTTGATGTGGTGGGATAGCAGGCCTCAAATATCTAATGCTTTGGTCCAAAAAATGGCTGATTCCTTCCAAGCTTCATGTTCATTTTTTTTTCCAAATAAAATCAATCCTTGCAACACTTGGGGTCTGGGACGGACTAGTTTATAATAATGATTCAGAGTTTACATCAACAAAACTTGTCACAATCTTCTTCTTTCCTACAATTTCACTTTCCTGAACTTGTCTGTGACATTTGGCGTCCAATGGAGAGGCTGAACAATTTGAATAATTCAAAGAATCCAATAGAAAAGGATCTGAGTAACTCATGAGTCATGATTGCATCAGGCCACTCCACCATTCCCTGGGTGAAGCTGACTCCTCACTGTGCATCCTAGAAGGAGAAACATATGCTGAAGGTTGATCTTAAGAGTAAATTAAGAAAGCAGTTGGAGGTAGCTTAAATATTGATAAGCTGGTCCAGGCATGTTATTTTTGGGAAAATGGCAACTAAAAAAAAATGATGCACAGGAAGATCTTGGATATAGAGGATTGATTTTTTGATGCAACCATTGTTGAGCAGGACATGGCCAGGTGTGTACTGGAGATCAGGAACTAAGCAGATGACACACAGCCTAGAGGAGAAACAATCCATTGCAATCAAAGATGCCTCATCTGGACAATGGAGTCATAAATTATCCTTGGAGCTGAAGAGATTAAATAAAACTGTAGATTTTTTTTTTATGGATTGAGTACAGTAAAACCTCTATTATCCGAAATTCAAGCAACTGACAATGACAAGCAACCGGCAAAAATATCGAAGTATCATATCTTTGGTGAAGATGGAAGCTAATATTCAGCCAGGGGAATCTTTTGGTCATGTTTTGCTCATAGCAGCTGCTTGAATAAAGTTGTGTTTGAATAAAATGGCATCACCCAGGATGAAGAGCTGGTTGATGTCCTTCGCTACTGGGTGACTCTTTTAAAGTGTCTCCTTTCCCTGCTAGAGTCTTTAACCTTATTGCTATATTATTAAGTATATAAATAGGGCTTTATCTGTAAACTTGATGGAGGAAGGGTTAATTATGATGGCAGCATATGAATCATACCAGTTAGTGCAATGTTGTTACAGTTCCAGCAACTGGGATTGCAAAAGTTCTCGTTGTTTGGCATAGGGTTCAGTTTTTCAGGCAGATTGGTGAGTTAACATTCAGGAAAAAAAAACAACCAATCTTCTTGCCTTTCTATACTCAGACAGTCCTCTCTCCTACCCACCTACTCAGCTGCTTTCCTTATGTACCTTTATTCTCTCTCCTTCTTTTCTTGGTCTGATGCTTTCTCTGCAATGACTTAACATAGGATCCAGTTTATTTTGGGTTAATGATAAAAGTAAACCAGACATAAAACAGAATGTTTACAAAGTTCATACACTTTACATGAATTCCATCAGTTTTTAGTTTAAATGCAATTACTTAATGCATATTGATAGATGTTTCATTTCTGTTGGAGACTCTTTCAGAGAATACTTCCTTTTTGTCCACAAATCTTTTATAATGACAAAAATGTGACGGTATTCCTTGGCTGTGGATTTGTTTCAAAGTAGTGGCAGTGATCATTTACAATGTTCTTTGAATAGAGTGATATGGGACAGAACATAAAGCACTTATTTTGCCTGTCTTCTTTCTCTCTGCTTCTCCTCTAACATGTCTGTCAAAGTGAGATGGTGATGTAACTTGGCTGTTGCGTGGGCTCGTTCAATGTTTGACCTTGGTCAGTTTTTACAGCTGCCTGAGTGGGGTAGGCATCAATAATGTCGCTTGGAAATGAAGTTAAACCTGAAGTATTCTGAATAGATCAAATTAATTTCTCAGATCAAGCTATAATAAGGAACTAGAGTTGGTAACAACATGCTTGCATGTTAATGTGCATTAAAAGCATGAGCAAAAATTTGCAAATATTGCATTAATGCTATTAACCGTCACTATAATCATGTACTGAGCACAATGGCTAGCTGTGATTTGAAAAAAAAATCACCCTTTAATTGGTCTGCACACATCTGGGACATGAGTCAAAGTCAATTCTGTCAGTAATGAGATCAGTTCTTCACTTAATCAAGCAAAAAGGCAATAACATGAAATTACCAACTTCACAACTATCATCGATCATCAGCGAGGAAATTAGAGTTTATGTCAGTAGGAGATAGTTGCCAGAGTTAGAATTTTGTTTCCAGGTGGGGAGTTACTGAGCTATTTGATCTGATCCATCATTTGTTAATGAGCTTTCTCCTGAGGTGCATTTATCAACAATTTTTCTTCATGGTGTTAGTACCTCTTAATAAAGGGCAAAATTATTATGGAGATAGAGCAATACTTTTTTGCATAATACCTTAAATAAATGGTCCACACTCAGAAATTGATCCTGGAATTCCCTGCTACAGGAATGGGCAAATTACTAAATTGTACAGAGTTTTCATGTCTAACAAAATAAAGCAATCAATTAAAAAGAAATGGTGGGAGACTAAAACACTTTATGGTTTACGTTAAAGGCACCGCAACAAATTGACTGCCTATTAAAATGTAAACCAACTCAAGATTGAGTAGAGGGTAGGAGAAGAAATTAAGATGCTATGACAAAAATAAAAGGCAAATGGGAGTCTGCCAGCAAAAGGCAGAGGATGCTGTTGGAGAACAATAATAAACGGTAAAAGGAACAATGGCTTCCTGCCACTCCATCTAACCATCCTATGATGTCATATCCAAATCAAAATTTATTGTCATGAAGCTGTCACAAAATTCATTGTTTCGTGGCGGCATTGCAAGGTGCAACTGTTGCTATAAATTACATTTAAAAAAATAATAATAAATTAGTGCAAAAAGAAGAGAGAAAGCGAGGCAGTCCAGTATAAATTTAATGTCAGTGGAGGAGAAGCTGCCCTTGTGCTATTGGTTGCTCAACTGCAGATTCCTGTAACTCCTTTCTGATGGTAGTAGTGTGAAGAGGGTAAGGGTTTTTGAGGGTAGAGGTTGCTTACTTAAGGCACTGCATCCTGTAGATGTCCTCGATGGAGAGAAGACTGATGCCCATAATTGTGCTGGCTGAGTGCACAACGGTCTGCAGTCTTCTTCCATCCTGTGCATTGGAACCTACGTTCAAGACAGTGATGCAACCATTTAGAATACTCTCCACAGTACACCCATAAAGTCTTTGGTGACATAATCAAATGTCCTCAAACTCCTCACAATGTACAGCCACTGCCGAGCCTTCTTCATGAGCGCATGATCGCATTGTAAGATAGTAATTCAGAGATGTTGACACCCAGGAATTTCCTCATTGCCGTCTGTGATTCTGTTGACCACCGTGGTGTCACCCGCAAATTTATAGATGGCATTTGATTTGTGCCTAGCCACACAATCACAGGTGTAGAATATGTAGAGCAGTGGGCTTAGCATGGATCCTTGAGGTGTGCCTGCGTTGATTATCAGTGAGGAAGAGACATTGTTTTCATTTCATACTGCCTGTGGTCTACCAATGAGGAAGTCAAGTATTCAATTGCCCACTCGGAGGCAGAGGTCCAGGTTTAGAAGCTTGTTGACCAGTACTGAGGGCAGGATGGTGTTGACTGCTGAGCTGTAGTTATTGAAGAGTATCCTGATGTATGTGTTCCTATTGTCTAGGTGATCCCAAGCTGAGTGGTGAGTGATATTACAACTGCTATGGAATGATTGTGACCAAGGGCCAATTGCAGTGGATCCAGATCTTTACTTAGGTACCAGTTAATTCTGCCAATGACCAACCTCTCAAAGCATTTTGTCAGAGTAGATGTGAGTGCTACTGGACTATAGCCATTGAAACAGCTCACTGTACTCTTCTTGGGCATCAGTATGATTGATGCCTTTTGAAGTAGGCGGTAAACTCTGATTGCAGCAATAATTTTTAAAAAATGAACACTCCAGCTTGTCCGTTGGCATAGATTTTCAGTATTCTTCCCCAAGTACGACATCAGAGGTTTTCACCCTCTAGATGTCCTGACATTGGCCTCAGAGACAGATATCAGAAGGTCATCAGCTTCTCCAGGGATTCTAATTGGTACCAATGTGATCTCCTTTTAAAAATAAACATAAAAGATGTTCAGCTCATTGGGGTGGTGAAGCACCATAGCCGTTTATACTATTTGGCATCATCTTGTAGGATGAATTGCCTTCAATTCCTGCTATTGCTGGTAAGCATCAGATTTGGTCTCTAGCTTCCCTCAGAATTGACTTTTAGCTGCTGAGATGGCCTTCTTTAGGTCATATCTGGACTTCCTGCAGAGATCTGGATTACTGGTCTTAAACACCCTTGACCTCATCCTCAGCAGGTTGCAAATCTTTTTATTCATCCATGATTGGAGTGCTCATGGTATGTTGGCATGAGCACTGTAACAAAATCAAACCAGCAACCACAAAGAAGGCATATCACACAGGGGTAAAGATGAACAATTACTTTATTAACAAAAATTCACCTTCAAACTTTAATCCAAAATCCCCCCTTTTATAACATTGCCCACTGGTTACTATGCAAATTTCTATAACAGTGTAAAACTAATAAATTCCCCAGCCTAAATATAACATATGTAATTAAAGTCTAAGTTATATTTCCAACCAGCCCAAATAAAAACTTAGACACAAAATAAACACAAAACACACAAGACTCACAAAACTTCGAACTCAACTGAAGCAAAGATCATAAACAAAATTCAGTTTGTTTGGTAAACTGAAGCCAAAAGATCTTTGAGAGAGAGAGCACAAAGTTCAAAGTTGTCTTGTGTTGCTTGCAGAGAGAGGAACAATTGGGTTGTTCCGGATCCTTCTGGCTGCCTTCGGAATGTTCATCCTTTTTGAAATCCCAACATTCTAAACTGTCCTCCAGAACATGACTCATGCTCTGGGCCTTCTTCCACTCCACAGCACCACCCAGTGGTGGTTTATCATCCAAGTCCAGAAATTTTTAGATCATTTTTCTGCACATGCTCAGTCCATCTCCCAATCTCTTAGAAGTCCACCTTCACCTTGGCTCTCTAAGGCAAACTGTCACTTTTTAACATAAAACCACACAACACATAGGCCAATGCACAACCCAGAACTCTGTAACAGCACACACACATATTTTGGCATTCCGAAAAGACTCGAAGACTATCTGCAAGGTATTACTAGTCTGTTGAATCTCAAGTGAAAAAGGGCACAAACATATCTCCAATTGATCTGCATTCCATTATAGTATCAAGTGAATAAGTAAGAACCTATAGATCTTCTTGAATAAGTCATTTAGTTGTGTGATTGATCAGTGTATGTTGGTTGACAGATAACAAAAACCTGCAAATAATAGAAATCAGAAAAAAAATAGAAAATACCAGACACACTCAGCAGGTCAGGCAGCAACTGTAGACAAAAAAAGAAACAGATTAATATTTCAGGTCAAGTTTCCTTCATCAGAATTGAGGATGAGAGAAAAGAAGTTAACATTAATTGGCAGAGTTGGAGAGGACAAATAGAATATTTATGATAGGCTGAGGCTAGTGCTGCATAGTTTAAAGAACTGTCCGGGAAATAGAATAATGAAGGCAGTTACAAAGGGAGAAAAGAGACAAAGTGACATGTAAAGCTGTGAAATGCAAATCAGAAATTGTTGCTGCAATATGTAACCAAAAGGAGATTGCTAGATATGTCAAGTAATTCAAGCACTGTATGTACAAATAATAATAAAAAAAATATTCAAGATAGACAACCTTTGCAGCAGAAATTGCAGGTTCTTACTCAAACAGGAAACACTGTTCATTTAAAATTGTTGAATTTAGTATAGAATCCTAGGGGTTGTAATGTACCCATTTGGAAGATTAGGGGATATTCAAAATTATGTTAGATTTAATTGCAATTATACAGAAAATCATAGACTGATAGAGTAGGATGAAGAATGGAGTGATAGATAATTTTAAACTCAAAGTCACCCTTGCAGACTGAGTGGAGGTGTTGCATAAAGTGCATTCACAATCTGAATTTGAATCTTCAACATAGATAAGGTCATATTATGACATCTAATATAATACACTAGACTGAAAGAAGTTTGGGGAAATCAAAGGATTCGTTGTGAAGTGATGCAGTACAGTGGTGGACAGTTAGTGAAACAGTTAGCACAATGCAGTTACCGCACCAGGGACCCGGGATTCAAACCAGCATTGTCTATAAGTAGTGTGTATGTTCCCCCAGACACTTTGGTTTCTTCCCACCATTCATGGGGTTTGAAGGTCAATTGGGTTCTAATTGGGTGGCATGAGCCATAGGTGATGCCGGTAAAGGACCCATGATTCGGAGCCGAACAGGAGTGTGGGTATGACAACGGGTCTGTGTACGCTTATCTTTGTGAGGTTTTTCAGTTGGTTGTTTTTCCAGACTCTTTTGTGTAGTCTTCCAAAGGCGCTATTTGCCTTGGCGAGTCTGTTGTCTATCTCGTTGTCGATCCTTGCATCTGATGAAATGATGCAGCCGAGATAGGTAAACTGGTTGACCGTTTTGAATTTTGTATGCCCGATGGAGATGTGGGGGTGCTGGTAGTCATGGTGGGGAGCTGGCTGATGGAGAACCTCAGTTTTCTTCAGGCTGACTTCCAGGCCAAACATTTTGGCAGTTTCCGCAAAACAGAACGTCCAGCACTGAAGAGCTAAAGAAAGCTCTTGGTGCCTGCCACATTGACCACCGCCAGTGGGCTGATATCACCTCAAACCATGCATCTTGGTGCCTCACAGTTCGGCGGGCAGCAACCTCCTTTGAAGAAGACCGCAGAGCCCACCTCACTGACAAAAGACAAAGGAGGAAAAACCCAACACCTAACCCCAACCAACCAATTTTCCCTTGCAACCGCTGCAACCATGCCTGCCTGTCCCGCATCAGACTTGTCAGCCACAAATGAGCCTGCAGCTAACGTGGACATTACCCCTCCATAAATCTTCGTCCGCGAAGCCAAGCCAAAGAAAGAAAGAAAATGGCTGGCCTGAGCTCATGAGCCAGAAGGACCTGTTACCATGCTGTATGTCTATAAAAAGAGTGTGTGGTTCATTTTCTGTGGTTGCATGAGAAAATACCATAAGAAGGGGAATGGTTTGTGGAGCTTGTAAAGCAGATCCCAATTGGAATGGACTTTTGAGAATGCTGATAGGGAAGGGGGAGAGAAGGGGAGACTACAATGGAATCTCTAGATGATAATGGAACTTGTGAAGGATGATTCTTTAAATGCCTTGGATGGTAGAGAGGAGGTTAACCTTTTTCTTGTTACATCTGGGAGGAGGGGCTGTGTAAACATGGATGCTGGAAATAGAAAAGATGTACTTGAGGGAAGAGTTGTAACAAGGCAAATAGTTTAAAGAGAGAATTCCAAAACTGGTGACTTGACAGTTGAAGGCATATCCACTGATTGTCCAAAATTGATTGGAGATTAGTGAATGGAATTATGTTTATTTAGGGGCATGAGAAAAATATTGAAAAGTTTATTTAGAGCAGATATTTTCTAATCACTGTTAACTATTTGCTGCAAACTGTATTTTCTTCTTTAACAAACAATTATTTTTGAATCCTTTATTTTAATTTTGTGAACAAAATGTCAAGAAATAAATATTACCTAAATGCATAAATTGAAATGAGAGAATCAATAGTACAAGTTGTGCATTTCTCTAATCAGCCCCATTCCGCCTCTCCCAAACAAAACCCAAAAATAGAAAAAAATAGAAAAGAAAGAAGGGAAAAATAGATGAGAGAAAGAAGAAAAAGTAGGAAGAAAGAAACTGTTGGGATCTGGGATCCAATTCAGAGGACCTAATTCTTTTTCTTGCCTAGATCTCAAGTAAAGGAAAGAATAAGGGTGCAGAATTCAGGAACAGAATAAGTACTGTTACAAGCCCAGAGGGCCCCAAAACCCAGCAGCAATAGATATTTACCAAGACAAATTGTTACCAAAACAAAAGTTGCTTTTAATTATATTTAAATATGAAAACGGGAGAAAACTTTATCTTATTACTATTAACTTAACTGACCTAATTTAACCCCTTTTCAATTCTAAGAGCACATGTATGTAATGTGTGTGTGTAAGTTCAGAAAAGTTCTTTGATTTACAGTCCAATTTCACTTCTCATACCTCCAAGTTTACTGGTTGAAGGTAATTCTTTTACTGTGCACATAATTTAACATTTATGAGGTTCACCAGGCTTTGGTGTTAGAAATGTAAATGCTTACTGCTCAGGAAGGTTCTTGTCATTTTTAGAGAGAGAGATTTGTTGTTCGCTGGACACCCACAACTGATTCGTTGTAACCAACCACTTCAGTGTCTTGCTGAAGAAACTTGCCCCATCAGGGTTCTCCAGTCAATAACCTATTTATTTCAGGTCATCGCAGAGTTCCTTTTGTTTCTCCTATTTCAAGTGCAACATTAGGCAGCCAGTCCTCTTCTCTTGCATGAACCACAAGGGCTTTGACCAGCAACAACCTGTCTTCCAAATGGGGTTTCCACAAGCTTGCCAGCTTGTCCTATTCCAGTCCCAGCTGCTGCTGCTGCTGCTGACTGTCAAACTACCAAACTGAATTCCTCCCTCTCTCTCTCTCTCTCTCTCTCTCTCTCTCTCTCTCTCTCTCTCTCTCTCTCTCTCTCTCTCAGCGAGAAAGCCTGTTTTACTCTCTCTGCTTGCAAAACCCTCTTAGAACAACATGTTCCACTCCAGACAGCCTGCGGCTCTGACACATTCTTTCATCTGTTGCCTTTTTGTAAGCAACAGTACATTAGTGAAGTCTCTTGGGCACTCTCCAAAGATTTTGCAAAGGCTCTTGGCACCGGCCTGTCTAACATGAGCAGAGCTCCAGTACAGGTACATGATCCTTTATCCGGACATCTAAAATCCAGAAAGCTCCAAAATCCGGCAAGTGGAGACCAGCAGTTGTGGGAAGGGGAAGACTGCTGGGCGGCCAAGTGACCGTGGTTGGGGGAGACCGTTGGGTGGCCAATGGACTAGCGGCCAGGGGAGATGTCCGGGTGGCTGAGGGACCGGCAGTCGGGGGAGACGTCCGGACACCCGAGGGACTGGCAGTCGGGATTGACAGCTGAGAGACTGGCAGTCGGGAGAGACATCTGGTCAGCCAAAGGTCCACAGTTGGGGGAGATTTCTGGGTGGCCGAGCGACCACAGTCAGAGGATACAGCCGAGGTACCGGAGGTCGAGGGAGACGTCCGGATGGCTGAGGGACCGGCAATCAGGGGAGGTGGCTGAGTGACTGCGGTTAGGGGAGGTGACTGGAAGGGGATGGGGGTGGATACTGCAGCACAATTCGGATGGACTTTCCGAAAACCGGAAAAATCTGAAATTCTGAACACACAGTTTAAAAGTATTTGTATGTGACCTACACTAAAAAACCTGCCCCAATTTATCTCCTAAATACATATCTATAATTTGTCACAATACCCCTAAATATTCAACCCTGCATTCTGTAAATATGGCTGCTATACCTGCAAAAACATGTTGTGCTTCTTCCTTACATTATTAGTAATTTTCTCCAAGGGACACAACTATGCATTTCCAAATTCCACTGGGCTATGTCCAGGAGAGAATCAGACTTCCAAGTAACCACAATACATTTCCTGGTCACAGCCAAAGCAATTTTAAGAAATTATAATTGGTACATGGTCAGTCTCATTTGGGACTTATGTCCACAATATTTTTCTGGGGAAATAATTCTGTCTGGGCATTGTGGTAATTGTTTCCCAATAATCTAGTCTAATGAAATTCTTAAATTTTCCCAAAAAAGTTTTCACTTTAGAGCATGACCAGGTGGAATGTTAAAAGGTTCTTATTTCTCCTCTACATCTAAAACATATATCCGATATATTAGAATTTAATTTAGGTAATTTCTGCGGGGTAAGATATAGCTGATGCAAGAAGTTTTATTGGACAAATCTGCAGTTCAATTTCCACTCATGAAGGGTTGTCTCTTCAGTAAAAGGGGAAAGTGACAAATTTCATCTGGGCCACCCAATAATAATATTTAAAATTTAGGAGTTGCAAATCCTTCCACATGGTATTTCCAAGTTATTTTTTTTTCCAAGGATACTCTGGCTAACTTAACTTTCCAAATAAATTTTCTAACCAATCTATTCAAAATTTGAAGAAAAAAAAAACTTCTATGGCATTGGAAGAGTCTGGAAGAGGACATGTACATGCAGGAATATATTTATTTTAACACAATCAAAGTTATAAGAAGAGCTATCTATTTATTTAAATATTTTTCAACCTTCTTAAGCAGGGGGAGATAGTTTATTTTAAATACATGCTTCAATTCATTATCTGTTTTAATCCCCAAATACCTAATCCCATTCTTCGGCCATCTAAATTGCATATTTCTTTGACAATTTGTATAATCCCTATTAATTAATGTCATAATCTCATTTTTATCCCAATTTTTTTTATACCCAGAGACCCTCCCATAATCTTCCAGTTGTAAATGAAACTTTGTAAAGAAGTTTCCAGTTCTGTCATATATACTAATATATCATGTGCAAATAGACTGATCTTATGTTCATCCTGGTCAGCTCTAAATCCCTTGATGCCTTGATCTTGTCGAATAATTTCCGCTAAATGTCTTATAGCCCATATGAAAAGAGCTGGGGATAATGGACATACTTGTCTGCTAGATCTGGACAGTGAGAATGCTGGAAATATTTGCTCATTTGTCAAAACTCTGGCCTTGGGCTCATTGTATGGGGTTCAAATCCAATTTATAAAGTTTTGACCTAATTCAGATCTTTCCAGCACTTTAAATAGAAAATCTCACTCCACTCTATCAAAAGCCTTTTCCGCATCTAAGGCAGCTGCCACACTTAAGTCACCTCTTTTCTGGGCCAAATGAATTATATTAAGCAATCTACTTACATTGTCTGCCGAGGAACTGTTTGGCAAAATTTTTGGCAAAATTAACAAATAAGGATCAATCTGTTTGCCAAAGCTTTAGCTAGTATTTTATAGTCAACATTCAATAAATAAATAAGTCTATATGATGACGGTTTCAATGGAGCTCTATCTTTTTTTGGGGGAATTACCGTTATTATTGCTGTTGAGAAGGAATCCTGCAGGGTATGTAATCTAACCACTCCATAAAAAAGGGTATTAACAAATCCTTAAATTCTTTATAGAATTCTGGTGGAAAAATCATCCTTGTTGGGACATCTATTTTTTTTAAACTTTATTTAAAGATTTTATCACATGAATAAAACAGAAAAAATTACATTTAAAGAAAAATGAAAAATAAAGTAATTATTACAACACAACATTAATGACCTAACTTAGATTAGTCTAACCCCCCATATATACAGCAACTAAAAAAAATCTATATAAAAAAACAGCCCTCCCCCAAAATAAAGAGTGAAGAATTAATAAAGTTAATAATATTATATATTTAAAAAACACTCACAGACAAACAAAAAGAAAAATAACAAGTAAAAATACTAATAAAAAAAGTTATCAAATCTAAAATATCACACATAAAACATATTTAAGTCAAACATAATTACATGTATTTAACAAATGGAGTCCATTTCAGCTTATAAAAAGAAATCCTCTCTTGAATTGAAAAGAATATCTTTTCCATAATTAAACAAGACTTCATCTCTAAATACCACCTATCTAAGATTAATATATTTCTATCTTTCCAAATAAGCACTATACATTTCTTGGCCATCACTAAAGCTAAATAAATACAAGAAATCTAATAATCAATTAAGCCTAAATCAACTAATGATTGCATATTTCCTAATAAAAATATATCAGAATCTAATACAACATAGATATTATATAAACTATTAAAAATAGATTGAATATATTTCCAAAACTGTTGCAATCAATCACAAAACCAAACAGTATGTATAGAAAAAAAACAAGTTAATTATTATATAATGGCTTAATTACTCTTAAATACTTGTCCAATAGAGGCTCCAATACCACATTTAAATCTCCCCCAATCTCACATTAGAATTTACTTGTACAAGTAATAAAGACATATCCACAACAAAAGCTATATCCTCAACATTTGGAGCATAAACATCAAGCAAAGTCCAAGCCTCGTTAAAGATTGTACAATTCAGTTTTAATAATCTTCCACCATTTTTCTCTTCATTCTGTAACTGAAATAGTAGATTCTTGTACATCGAAATTGCCACTCCTTTTGCCTTTGAATTAAATGAAGAAGAATAAAAAAAACTTATCGTTTAAGTTTCACATGTTCCTTATCTGTTAATTAAGTTTCCTGCAAAACAAAAGCCACATTAACTTTTAATTTTTTTTAAGTAAACAAGTATTTTCTTACGCTTAATAAGATTATTTAAACCCTGGACATAAAAAAAACTTTAGTTTAGATCTTTCTTACAACAACACAAGAAAGAAAAAAGAAAAAAAAACACCAAGAAAAGAAAATAAAAGACCCCCTCCCCTTATCCCTCCTAAAACTACAACAAAAAAAGGGAAATTATTTTTTTTAAATAAAAAGAAACTTCACTCCTTAATCCAAAAATTAATAAAAAAAAACAGGTAAGAGGTTACAGCTACCTCCTCCTGTCTAAACCGCACAATGCGGTAACTCCCACAAAATATTGAGTGTGAGATAACTCACACGTAGCTGACGACTTCTGGAAAATAATACCCACTCAGTTCCCTCTCCTAACTCCCATTTCACATTAAACTATCATCATTATTTAAATCTTCTCGAAAAAAAAAATATTTTTTTTAATCAGCTTTGTCACTCTGACCAGCTATGACTTCTGCCCCACATTACTTGAAATTTGATTCCCATCTTGTGTCTCTACTCTCTTTGGAGACCATGGAGGACTACATCGTTCCTGGAATTGCGTGATTGGTAACAGTTGAGCAAAGTCCATAGCTTCTTTAGAGTTATCAAAAAATTTTGGCTGACATCCATCCTGGAAAATCTTCAATATTCAGGGTATCTAAATGTTGCTTTATGTCCTTTTTTCATAACACTTCTTTCACAAAATTAAATTCACGTCGTTGAGACATAACTTCTTGACTCAAATCCGGATTTAAAAAAACACGATTGTTCTGGACTATCAAAGGAGATCTACTTTGTTGCGCATTTCTAATAGCCACACGTAAAATTGTCTCTCTATCATAATAGTTTAAACAACGAACCAGAACAGGTCTTGGATTCTGTCCTGAAAAAGGCTTTCTTCTCAAAGCTCTATGAGCATGTTCCAATATTAAGCCCTCCGGGTACTTATCTTGTCCTAACACTTGTGGAATCCATTCGGTAAAAAAGTTTCTTGGATCTGGTCCTTCTATATCTTCTGGCAAACCAACAATTTTTACGTTGTTCCGTCTAGACTGATTCTCCAAATAGTCAACCATTTTCGCTAAATTTTTATTCTGGATTTGTAAAGTTTCAATTGTTTTATTTACGTCTTGTAATTGATCTTGTACCTCGACTATATCTTGGTCACAAACATCAAGTCTTTCATTTGTTTCAAGTTTAAAAGCTCCATAATCAACCATCTGTTGAGTATTAATATCCACCAAGGTATTAAGCTTAGTATTAACTTGAACCAAAAATTTACCTATCTCTTTGATTGAAGAAGATAACTTAAATTCAAGATTCTTGATAAACATATCAACTGGAATAGATTCAGACAAAATAGGATCCTGCTGTTTCTGAGTCAAAGGGTCTTCTAATCCTTCCCTTAGTTTAACTGCAGTATGACTCCGTGTAGAAACCCCTGCCACAACCTCCTCAGCAGTATCAGAAGACTGGTATTCAGGGTTATCCTTAGCCGATATTACATCAAAAGCCTTCATTACATCAAGATCTGTTGAAGTCTTCATAACTGGTGGTGCATTTCCCAGCGCCACGGCTATATCAATCAGCGGACGTCTCTTTAAAATCGGGTCTTCAGCTGGCGGCATCCCAGCTGTTTCAACTGTCAAAGGTTCAGTGACAGCGCTCATAGCGGGCGTTGATTGAAATACACGCGTCTGGCTAGCCCTTTGTTCCAAAGGCTGCCGGGCGCCATCTTTAAAGAGCTCTACCAGTACAGAGCGGAGCTCCTTTGCCGAATCCTGCACTTCTCCTCTTGGATCCATTCCACGCTGAGTCCTGGCTTCTTGTAAACAGGTAGGCTCAGATAACTTCGGGAAATGTAATTTCTTAGCAATCTGTTTCCGTTTTCTTTTACTTTTTTTCAGCAATTGTACCATTAGAAGCTAGTTCAACACCTCTAACTATTTATAAATTTTTTAGAAAGTTTTAACAGGCACTTATAGACAAAAAAAAACAAAGATTCAAGAGAGGACTGGAAGGCACGTCTATTCCTTACGCCATCTTGCCACGCCCCCGTTGGGACATCTATTAATGTGCAATGAATTCAGTGCACATTAATCTATCTCCATTTGAATAAAAGATGCACTGAGTTCCCTTTGCTCTACCAAGTTCAAATTCGGGAAGACAATCCTGTATGTTTAACATACAGGATTATTATTACTGTATAAGTGTAATTGACTTGATATTAACAAAAGGACAGTATTTTCATTGAAATGTTATTTTAACAGGGTACATTGATCCCAAAGTCTGTGTTCAGATAGCTTGAACTGTCACTCCCACGTCTACCACCTATTTCTGCCAGGATAGATATTTTTGCATATTTTTTGGTTATGTTAACCATACATGTAACTATCAGATGGAATTGCGTGATTCATGAAAAATTATATTCTTCTATAACATTACTGGCACATTACGTCAGGTGCTAGTAATTTTTAAAAAAATACTGTGTGTTATATATTCATTATGGACTGTGGTCAGTGTCAGTGTCAGTGTCACTGACAAAAGGCAAAGGAGGAAAAACCCAACACCCAACCCCAACCAACCAATTTTCCCTTGCAACCGCTGCAATCATGTCTGCCTGTCCCGCATCGGACTTGTCAGCCACAAACGAGCCTGCAGCTGACGTGGACTTTTTACCCCCTCCATAAATCTTCGTCCGCGAAGCCAAGCCAAAGAAAGAAAATGGACTGTGGTAAGGAGGAAGTTTGCCAAGGGGAGAAGGGAATAAATCACAGAAAATAGAATAAAAGAAACCTGTTAATGCTGCAGCATCATTTCCAATTTGACAAAACAAGTGCCTAGAAGAGATTTCCAAATGGCTCAAACAGTTAAAAGCAAGTTCTGCTGTAGACACATTAGCGTTTGTCTCTTCAACTTCATAGCTGCTTTGATCACTCTTCTTGCTATTATGTAACAGGTCCTTGTTAATGAAACAAATCAAAGGTACAAATAAACTTACCAGCAGGCCTTAAAGACCTAGATGCATAATTGATATATTTTTTAGAACTTTTCTTTTGGGTGCAAACGAAGAAGAAACACATAAACTTGCAAGTTAAATTGATCAATGCCTGAAAATATGCATGGATGTTACATTAGTGTTTAACCAAAACTTGTCTGTGGCCTTGCAGGCATATTGAAGTTTGTTGTTAAAAGGATTGTAGCCAGATCTCTCTGTGCTGTTCCTTGGCTATTTATAGCAGGAAGAGGACCCAATATCAAAGTTGTTAGGTGCACCTTTGAAAATGAATTGCTTCGTGATTTGAAAAATGGTGGAAGTTTTTGAAAAGTAAACCAGGGTTGTGACATTCTGTAGGATGATGGAATATGTAAGAGAGTGAATTTCAAGAATTTTGACAAGCCTGCAGTGTGAGAGGGAGAAAAGAGAGATGATTTACATCTACTGATGGACTGGTAAGATGCGACACATGGAATAATACAATGTGAGAACAGGCCCTTCGGCTGAAGTGTCAATGCTGAACATGATATTCAAATCAAACCAAAAAATCTGCTAGTTGCACCTGATAGATATCCTTCCATCCATTTTATATGTATGTGTCTATCTGGAAGCCTGCTTAACGTGGCTGTTATTATGTTCTTCCACTACTGTTCAAAGGTACAGGAGGTAATGGTTACAAATACAGGAATGGGGCATCTCTTCATTTTCCCCCAAAGTGAACAGGTGAGTGGAAGACAGTTAAGGTTTTAAGTCACTAATGTTTGTCAAAATAAATGAATACAAGCTTTAAACACCCTCGTTGACTCTTAAAGTCTTGATAGAAGCACTACACATTTGTCCATCAATCTGCACTAAATCTCAAAACTCACCCACACCCTCCTGTTGCAAGTCTCAAACTTATAACTTAAATACAGGGGTAGCAATTCAACAGTTAAAGCCGTATTGCGCAGAGTTGTTGGAGATATTCAGCTCTGAAGGAGAGGATGTTATGTAACAGGAGGGAAAAGGAAAGAACTAGGGGAAGTAAAATAAGCATGTACATTGTTACAGGCCCCCCCATGGAGGAGATGCTGCTGGCAAACCTGTGCAAAATTTCAAATGTATAGTCAGAGTACATACATGACATCACATACAACCATGAGATTCTTTTCCTGCAGACTAGGCAGAATCACCACTTATTGGGAATACAAAAAAAAACTGTACACAAAGCACAATATGTAAACAAATAAACAAATGTAAACAACAGACTATGCAATACAAAGCAGAGAAAAAAAATACAACGAAGTGCAAAAGTAAGAGTTCTTAAGTGAGTCCCTGATTGAGTTTGTTGTTGAGGAGTCTGATGGTGGAGGGGGAGCAGCTGTTCCTGAACCTGGTGGTGTGAGTCCTGTGGCACCTTTACCTCTTTCCAGAAGGCAGCAGTGAGAACAGAGCATTTGTTGTGTGATGTGGATCCTTGCTCTCCAATGGCCGTGTTCCCCATAGCTGCTCTTGATGGTGGGAACGGGTTTGTCTGTGATGTCCAGGGCCGCGTCTGCTATCTTTTGCAGGGGTTTATGCTCAATGGAATTGATAACAGGCTATGATGCAGCCGGTCAGCATACATTCCACCACACATAAGTCAAATTTGCTAGGGTTTCTGATGTCATACCAAACCTTCACAAACTCCTGAGGAAGTAGAGGTGCTGACATTCTTTCTTTATGATGTCATTAGTGTGTTGGCCATAGGAAAGATTCTCCAAGATAGTGACTCCCAAGAACTTAAATTTGCTCACCCTCTCCACCACTAACTGTTTTCCCTTCCTGAAGTCAACAATCAACTCCTTGGTTTTGGTGAAAATGAGTGCGAGGTTATTGCTAATGCATTTTAAGTTTTTAATCTCCCTCTGGTATACTGGTTCATCAGTTCTTTTTTATACAACCCATTGCTGTGGTATTGTCAGTGAATTTGTAGATGGTATTGGTGTTGCACTGAGCCAGAGTCATAGGTGTAAAGCAAATTGAGCAGGGGGCTAAGAATATAGCTCTGTGGTACTCCGCTACTGATGGTTATTGTGGAAGGGGAATTCTTATCACTCCTCACTGATTGTGGTTTGTAGGTGAGGAAATCAAGGATCCAATTACACTGTGGGGTACTGAGTCCCAGGTCTTGGATTTGAGGGGATTATCATGTCAAATGCCAAACTGTAGTCAATAATGAGTATCCTGATGAATGCATTTTGCTATCCAGGTGTTCCAGCACTTTATGCAGACCCTATGAGATGGCATCCACTGTAGACCTGTTGTTGTGATAGATGCATCTCAGGCAGAAGCTGATATGCTTCAATACCAGCCCTTCAAAACACCTGATCAATGTTGATGCAAATGCCACTCATCAATAGTGATTTAGGCAGGTCACCACACACCTCTTTGGCACAGGTATTATTGTCACCTATTTGAAACAGATGGGTACCATGCCCTGCTAGGGTGAGATGTTAAAGTTGTCTATGAGTACATTGGTAGGTTGGTCAGCACAGACTGAATGCTTTCTTTGGACTCACTTTATAATATTTTTAAAGAGATGTTAAATGGACAGCTGAGGAGTATATCTGTAAAACAAATCTTCCACCTCTTCTTCCATTTTTTTCCATATTTCATACATACAAGTTTTAATTTACACAGTTATATCATCATATTCTCTCCTTGCCACCTAAATAATTCTGTCCCTTTCCAGGCACTAAAAACTGGAATCTTAACAGAGGAAAAAACAAATGAGTATTTGATCTCATCCTACCAGATCTAAAAACTCACTGTGACTGCAGGGTCAGCATATTTCTGGAATCTTTAAATTCAATTTTGTTATTATCAGGCAATTATGCGAGGACAACCCGACAAAACAGCATTCAATGGTTCTTGGTACAAAAACATTAAAACACACAACCAGATGTTGCACACAGACAAATAATACACTTGCAGTACATATATACAAATATTAACAATGAATAAATATTGTTTAATAAAGTAGTGGAGTTTTGGAGGGTTAGTAGGAGCCATTCATTCAGTCATTCAGCTGAACACTGCCTGGGGGGAAGAAGCTGTTTTTCAGCCTGTTGGTTCTGTCTCTGATACTCCTGTATCTCTTTCCTGATGAGAGCAGCTGAAGGATGATGTGTGAGGGGAGGTAGGATTCTTCAACAATTTTGCATGCCCTCTTTAAACAATTATTCTGGTAGATCATGTCAATGGGGGTGGTGGGTTGGGGGAAGGGGAGAGGGAGACACCAGTGATCCTCTCTGCTGCATGGTCCTCTGGATTGACTTCTGATCCAATGCTCTGCAGCAACCATACCACACTATGATGAAGCCAGTCAATTGAGCTCCTGTAGAAAGGATTGTGGTCATTAGCCTTGCCCACCTTACACAAGAAGGGCAGTTCCTGTTGTACTTTCCTGACAAATGGTGAGATGTTGTTTGTCCAGGATAGATCATTACCTAAGTGGACTCTGAGGAACTTGATATTCTCTGGTCTCTTCACTACTGTGTTATTAATGTGTAGTGAAGGAAAGCAATTCCTGGTCCTCCTAAAGTCCACAATCATCTCCTTTGTCCTGTCCACATTGAGACTCAGGTTGTTATTCTCACACCATATTATGAAATTTTCCACCTCCTCTCTTTAGTGTGATTCATTATTGTTGCTCATGAGGCCAACTACTGTTTTGTCATCTGCAAATTTGATGACTCTTTTTGACTTTGACCTGGCACTGCAGTCATGGATCAGTAGCTAGAACAGGAGCAGGCTTAACACATAGCCCTGAATTGCTCTAGTGCTCAGTGTGATGGTGTTTGATATCCTACTGCTGACTCAGATAGACTGTGATCTTTCCATTAGGAAATCCGGAATGCAGTTACAGAGAGGATCCTAAGTCCCAATGTGGACAGCTTCTCCATCAGCCTCTGGGCAATAATCATATTAAATGGCAAGTTGAAGTTGATAGAGACTAGCCTCATGTATGAGGTCTCATTCTCCAGGTGGTTGAGAAGATACAAGGCATCATCAGTGGAATGGTTTCTTGTAATAGGTTAATTGAAATGCGTTTAGTGCTTTGATGTGTTCTTTCACCAGATGCCTGTCAGTATCACAGGGTGATAGTCACTGTTACTGTCATTCCCTTTGGTACTGGAATGACAGTGGCTGGCTTGAAACCCACAGGGATGATGGACTGCTGCATGACGTGTTGAAGATGCCCGTAAAGATCTCTGTCAGTTGGTCTGCACAGGCCATCAGTACCTGACCAGGTATTATTTTTGGTCCACTGCCTTGTGTGGGTTCACCTTGAATAGGATTCTCCTCACCTCACCCGCAGTTATGCAGGAGGCCCATTCATCAGAGGAAACACAGAATTTGTTCTTCTCAATGAACCATACATAGAATATGTTCAGCCTGTTGGGAGGGGAGGTGCTGTGGTCTTTAAGTCGCAAGGTTTTCTTGTAATTTGTTATAGTCTTTACACCTTGCTACATGGAAACTGCTGCCACAGAGCTGTCTGTGGATCTTCTGTGCGTACCCATGCTTTGCTTTATGGATTACATGGGAGAGTTTACCCCTGGCTGATCTACTTCCATCTTGACTCATTGACTAAATGCAGCATCATGAACTCTGAGAAGAGCCCAGACCTATGCATCCAACCATGGATTCTGGTTAGCCCTGATTCTCTAATTTCTGTTGTGTCTGACTCCTATCTTTCCCTGTTTCTCCTTTCCTCTAATTCTGTGTCTCTCTTTCATTTTCTGTCTCCTTTTCTTCATTCACAACACCGTCCCCATGCTCCCTGATCAATTCTCACCTTTCCTCTCCTGATCTATCCATGTCCGTTGGTCTGCGCTCCACCCCTGCCCTTTCTTTCCTTCTCCTCAGCCTTTCAATTCAGCTGCCTTCCTGTGTTTTTCTCATACCTTGAAGAAAGGCTCAGGCCAGAATGTTGGTTACTTATCTTTACCTCCTAGGGATTCTGCGATGTCTTCTTGAGTTCCTCCAGTATTTCTGTGCTTTCAGTGATCTCTCAAGATTTCTGTTTGGAGAATTCTAGAGTCTTACCATCCTTGAGTCAGGAAATGTTCACCTCTTGGAGAGAACATACAAACTGTACAAACAGCAGTGAATTCAAACCTAGGTCATTGGCACTGTAATAGCAGCAGCCAAGGTTGCTAGCACTTGGTGGAGATAATCAATGATTCATGCTTATTCACACAATGCTATTGTCATTTACACAATGATCTCATGGTCTTGCTGTACATGGGCACTGACATCTTTATTACTCAAGGAATTACCAGGGGAACTGAATATAGTGGAATCAAGATAGGAGAGTTTTGAGATGGGAAGGTAGGTAAAATGAAAAGATTTATTTGATCGGTTTTTGGTCTGATGCCACATGGCTTTGCGAGGTTTGAGCTAACCCCTCTCTATTAAATAGCACCAGCAATTCTGGATCTATTCATTATAAGCCAAGACATCACTCAGGCATGCTCCCAACCCTGAAGGGCAAGATCTCTGAGAAAGAGAGACTGGAATCCTGATCTGGAGGTGAGGAATGGAATGCTTTTTAAAGATGTATTAGAGAATCATGAAAGGGAGAGTACTTCAAATTTCAGAATAATGTGATATTTATAGTTGCAATAAGCAGTTGCACTGAAATTTTTACTTGCTGCAGCCAAACAGGTACTCTGTAAAAAAAAAAATTCCAATAGTAGACATTAAATTACATACAAAAAGTGATAATGAATATAACCACATTACAATATGAAAATTACAGTATGGAAACAGGCCATCTCAGCCCCTCTAGTCCTTACCAATCCAGGTGATCTCCACCTACCTGCACTTTGCCCATAACCCTCCAATTTCCTCTCATCCATATACCTATCCAACTTTTCCTTAAATGACAAAATTGACTTTGCTGTGACCACCTCTTCCAGAAGGTCATTCCACTCAGCCACCATTCTTTGAGTGAAGAAATTCCCCCTCATATTACTTTTAAACTTTTGCCCCTTAACTCTTAACTCGTGACCTCTTGTTTGAATCTCACTTACCCTCAAGGGAAAGAGCCTATTCACATCTACTCTATCATAATTTTAAATACTCTATCAAATCCCCCTCAACCTTCTACACTCCAATGAATAAAGACCTAATCTACTCACCCTTTCTTTTAATGTAGATTCTGAAATCCAGGGAACATTTTTTTTTGTAAATCTCTCTACACTCTCTCTATCTTATTGATATCCTTCCTATAATTTGGTGACCAGAACTGTATGCAGTATTCTAAATTTGGCCTCACCAATGCCTTAAATAGTCTCATCATCACTTCCCAACTCCTGTATTCTATACTTTGATTACAAATGTACAACTCCTGTATTCTACACTTTGATTACAAATGCCTTCTTCACCACTCTATCCACATGAGATTCCACCTTCAAGAATGATGAACTGTTATTCCTAGATCTTTCTGTTCTTCTGCATTCTTCAATGTCCTCCTGTTTACTGCATACGTCCTGTTTTGATTATTTGTACCAAAATGAAGCACCTCTCACTTTTCAGTATCAAACTCCATCTGCCAACTTTCAGCCCACTTTTCTAAGCATTTCAAATCCCTCTGCAATCTCTGAAAACTATTTTCACTATCCACTACTCCACATATCTTTGTATCATCTACATATTTACTAATCCAGTTTACCACTCCATCATCCAAATCATTAATATAAATAACAAATAGCTAGGGACCCAATACCAATCCCTGAGGCACATCACTTATCACCGGCCTCCATCTGACAGACAGCTATATACTATGACTCTCTGGCATCTACCTTCTAGCCACTGTTGAATCCATTTGACTACCCCAAAATTAATACCCAGCTCCTGAACCTTCCTTACCAACCTTACATGTGGAATCTTATAGGCCTTACTGAAATCCACATAGACAACATCTACTGCTTTTCTCTCATCAATATTGCTAGTCACCTCCTCAAAATATTCAACAAGATTTTTTAAACATGATCTTCCACGCACAAAACCATGTTGAGTATTCCTGATCAGACCCCGTCTCTCTAGATAATTATATATATTATCTCTAAGAATACTTTCCATTAGTTTACTGACCACCGACATCAAACTTACAGGCCTATAATTGCTAGGCTTACTCTTCAAACCCTTTTTAAACATAAGAACAACATGTGCGATATGCCAATCCTCCGGCACTATTTCCTTCTCTAATGACTTTTGTAAAATCACTGTCAGTGCCTCTGCTATTTCTTCCCTGACTTCTCTCAAGGACCTGGGGAAATCACATCGGGACCTGGAGACTTATCCACCTTTATATGTTTCAAAAGCTCCGATACTCCCTCTTTCCTAATCCCTACATTTTCCATAATCACCCTTTTTGCTTCCCTTATCCTACACAATTCAATATCCTTTTTCCTAATGAAATCCAAAATTTTAAGAACTTTTTCAATATCTCCCCATCTCATTTGGCTCTGCACACAGTTGTCCTCACTGATCCTCTAATGGACCAATTTTATCCTTCACTCTCCTTTTGTTATTTACATATTTGTAAAAACCCTTCGGATTTATTTTCACCCTGTTTGCTATAGCCACCTCATATGTTCTTTTTACTTGCCTAATTTATTTCTTAAGATTATTTTTAGAATCAATTTATTTTCCAATCATCTCATTTACTCCTTATATTTAATGTAGGCCTCTTTTTTAATTCAAACCAAATTTCTAATATCCTTTAAAAACCCTGGCTCTCTCAAACTTTTGGCTCTCCCTTTTATCCCAACAGGAACATAAAGATTCTGTACCCTCAAAATATCACCTTTAAAAGACCTGTAATTCTCATCTACATCCTTCCCATAAAACAAATTATCCCAATCCACTCCTCGGAAATCCTTTGTCATCTCTTCGAATCTGGCTTTTGCCCACTCAAAAACCTTAACCTTTGGACCAGACCTATCCCTTTCCAGATCACTGTATCTGAAGTGCACCCCAACACATATCTCTGTCACCTGGCCTATCACATTCCCCAAACAGTAGATCCAACATTGCCTCTTCTCTAGTCAGAAACTGAACAAATTGCTGCAAAAAACTCTCCTGTACACATTTTACAAATTCTAATCCCTCTAACCCTTTCATAGAATGTGTTTCCAAATCAATATTAGAAACATTAAAATCCCCCAATAACACAACCCTGTGTTTATTACAAATATCTGCTATTTCCTTACTAATTTACTCCTCTATTTCTCGCTCCCCGCATGGTGGTCTATAATACACCCCTATAAGAGTAACTTCTCCTTTCCCAATTCTCAATTCCACCCATACTGCCTCCCTTGATAAGCCCTCTAATGTGTCTCACCTAAGCACCGCTGTAATATTTTCCATGACAAGCAAGGCTACACCATCCCTTCTTGCCCCTCCTATTCTATCACACCTAAAGCAGCGAAATCCAGGAATATTTAGCTGCCAGATAATAAATATTCAAAGTTATAGTAGAGCAAGAAAAAAAGTGGTGTTTTAATATTGCAGACAGGCCCTTTTTTTTGTGGGGTTGGTGTAGTTTATGATTAGGGTAATAAGGAGTGTTTCAAGAGCATGATAGCTATTGAGAGAGAAAAAAATCTGTTCTGGAAGATAGAGATGTTCGACTTCAGGCTTGAGTACCATCTACCTGAAGGTAGAATTGAGAAGAGGAAGTGATCAGGGTGATTGGGATCCTATATGGTATTGGCTGCCTTCTTGAAGTATTGAGATATTGGCAGGAAGGAAAATACTCAGTAGTTTAAAAATGAGGTGTTGGATGCTATACTGAATACAAAGCAATTATAAGCAAAGAATTCCAGGATTTTGTGGGATACAGAAAGGATCAATAGGGAACAGGATGGGAATTAAAGGCTGTTTGCCTTTGAAATGCTATTTGTTCAGACTAGACACAGGCTGTCTCACTGACAACTTTCTCAATGTTGCACCTTTTACCAACTATAAAATAAGCACAACAAATGTTAAATTATTTCCCCTAGAATGCTTTGCACTGCTGAGGGATTGACAATGAGATAACACAAATTAAACTCACTGTAAGAGATTTAGAATATTGAGGAGATTTATTTTTACATAGGATGTTATGAGACTATGCAGTCTTACTGATTTAAATAGAGTTCATGCCAACACTTAAGTGCAGCTTTCAGAGAAGATTAAAGAGAAGGCAATTAATAGGATAAAGCAACAGAGCATGTACATGGAATTGACACCGATATAATATAAGTAGCTCATGGAGTCTTGGAGAGGAATGTAAAGGTCATGATAAATTCTGAACTGAGTAAAAACAAACTGACAGATATTGTAGTAAATGTAGAAAGACATTGGTCTTTTAGCTTGCTTCTGATAGACTGCAATATTATAATGGCCCAGGAATAAGTTATAACTGTAAATGCAGAATGGACTCCTTCCAGATGCAAGCATTGGACCATCAGCAATACATTTTGAGAAGGCAGTGATGAAGAGACTTCTTATGTTGGAAGATGATAACTGTGAGATTTTAAATGCTGAATAAGTGGAGAAATAGACCTAAATATTTAACATTGGGAAACGAGAGAGAAGTATTTCGTTGTCAATATACATCTGAACACAGATATACCTTGGGGGAATAAATGGAAAAATCAGGTCTGGGAAATAACCATTGTGGGGTATAATACATTTAGAGAAAATGAAAATAAGAAATCAGGACATGAAGTTAATAAGGCAAAATTATTGCATGGCAATAATATAATTCTGAAAAAAAAAACATTAAAAACTAAAAATATTTACAGGTATTTACTGGCAAGATGTGAATGTCATTGGCAAAACCAACATTTGTGGTACATCTTTAATTGCCCCTGAACTGCAAAGGGAATTAATACTCAACCATATTCATGGATATGAGGACCTAAATAAGCCATGTCAAGCGAAGAAGCTAAATAATCTTTCTTTTTTTTTTAACTTATTTAAAATTTTCAAGAGAAAAACTTTTACAAAGTCCATAATATAAAAATGAAAACTACAACTAACCCACCCACCCTCTAAATAATCTTTCTTGAAGGACATTAATAAGTCAAAGTTTAACACTTGGTACCAAGATTTTTCTTTTGGATACAATTCAAATGTTTTAATGACTTTGGTTTCAATATTTCAAGCAATAATTCAAACATTGGTTATTTATCTTTGCCTTTGCTACATAAAGGACTTGCTGAACCTCACCAGCATTTTGTGTTTTTAGTATAATTCTAACTTATATCCCTGGACCAATGATTCAAACATAACTATTATGCGATTGTAGCTATTGCACCCAACAAGTTAGAAGAGTTGTATTGAAAATGAATTAAACTGGGGGTACAGTAATGTACTTAGTCTTCATTAGAAAACAGAGGTCTGGGTAATCTATTGGGATGGCATGGATATTATAGGGATCACTGAAACATAGTAATGGAAAAGTCAGGCTTGGACATTAAATACTTCAAGGTAAAATACGTTTAAAAAGAATTGAAATAAGAAATGAATACATAACAATAATATCATGACAAGAGAAAGAGAGTGAGTGACTTTAGTGAATAAGAAACAACATCCATGTAGATGATGATAAAGAGAAATAAAGGATTCATCACCAAAACAAGTGATTCATTGACTATCTTTAATAATGGATGTGGGCTGGAAGAAGCAAAGCAAAAATAAAGTAGAAATATTAGTAAAGAGGAGATTTTCAAATACTTTCCCCACCCGTAACACCCCTTACCCCCACCAAAAATTGCTCAGGGCAGAGAAGAAAAGAGAAAAGCGGATGGATGTTTGGTTATAACATTCCCTTTTAGCTCCATATGCAAGAAGAGCAGGAGGAGAATCTGGAATGGAAAGTAGCCCCAATACAAATTGAGGAAACATAAGTACGAGATCATTTACAAAATAGTCAAATGGAGCTTTGAGTCAGAATAATGAAGTTCCCCACCTCACTTATTAGATTGTAAATTTTTATGCATTGAATTATAAATCCTTTTTATAAATAATCTCCCAAGGCAAGCCACAGACCATGCTAATGATGTAATCTGACAGTTCTTCTTTGGCTTGGCTTCGCGGACGAAGATTTATGGAGGGGGTAAAAGTCCACGTCAGCTGCAGGCTCGTTTGTGGCTGACAAGTCCGATGCGGGACAGGCAGACACGGTTGCAGCGGCTGCAGGGGAAAATTGGTTGGTTGGGGTTGGGTGTTGGGTTTTTCCTCCTTTGCCTTTTGTCAGTGAGGTGGGCTCTGCGGTCTTCTTCAATTGAGGTTGCTGCCCGCCAAACTGTGAGGCGCCAAGATGCACGGTTTGAGGCGATATCAGTCCACTGGTGGTGGTCAATGTGGCAGGCACCAAGAGATTTCTTTAGGCAGTCCTTGTACCTTTTATTTGGTGCACCTCTGTCACGGTGGCCAGTGGAGAGCTCGCCATATAACATGATCTTGGGAAGGCGATGGTCCTCCATTCTGGAGACGTGACCCACCCAGCGCAGCTGGATCTTCAGCAGCGTAGACTCGATGACAATTAATACCTTTTTATTTATGTGGTTCTAATCTTAGAAAATCCTAAAGAAAAGTTCAAAGATTCATTGAAATTTGCAAGCTCAGGGTGGCATAATGTGATGTTATACACTTTATTGTAATTATACATGATTAGCATCAACCAGAATATAAAATACAATACAATATAATAAACACATGCAATAAAAAAACACAAACAATAAAGCAAGACCACAAAATTATAAAATATATATACTTTTTAAAGTGACTGTTTCTGAAATATAAGTCCAGCACCACTCAATGCTGTGAGTTGGTATTTAACATTATCATGGCATAATGAAAAAAAACTCTTTTTAAGTCTGGTAGTTCTTGAGCAAAGGCTCTTATAATGACTGTTCGATGGTAGGAGAATAAAAAGTTCATGGTTAGGATGTGTTGCGTCTTTAATGATATTCCTAGCCTTGTCCAAACATTGTCCCCTATAGAGAGATTTGATGGTAGGCAATTGAATTCCAACAAACAATAAGTTTGGCAGTTTTCACTATCTGCTGGAGTACCTTCCTATCTTCTGAGGAATAATTCACGTACCACACCAAAATGCTGTATGTCATCATGCCCTCAATAGAAGTCCAACAGCAGTCTGTGGCTGAGGTGGAACTTCCTCATACATCTCAAAAAATAAAGACATTGTTGTGTCTTTTTGATCAAACTTGATGAATTCAAAGACCAAATGAGATCATCAAAGATATGGACCCCCAAGAATTTGAAGCTCCACCACTGCTCGATTGATGTAAATCGGGGTGTATGTGTGTGGCTTCCTGCCCATCTAAAATCCACAATGATCTCTTTTTTCTTCTAGATATTGAGTAACAAATTGTTCTCAGCACACATCAAGGCTGCTTCATTGTCCCCTGTGATCAGGCCTACCACCGTGGTGTTATCTGCAAATTTTATAATTATGTTTGAGTTATACATAGGAACACAATCGGAGGTGAAGATAGAATTCGAAAGGAGGCTCAACATGCAACCCTGGGGCATTCGATATTCAAGGTGATACTGGAGGAGAAAATATTGCCCAACCTGACACACTGAGGTCTGTAAATAAGGAAATCCAGAATCCAATTACAAAGGGATAAGCTGATACCATACGAACAATGTTTGGTTATCAGTTTTGATGGTACAACAGTGTTGAAAGCCAAACCATAAACAATAAATAGTAATCTTACATAAGAGTTGGGTCTATCCAGATGACTCATAGTAGAGTGTAGCACTGTTGAAATGGCATCCTCTGCTGACCTATTAGCACAGTAGGTGAATTGATGTTGATCCATAGTGACAGGCAAACAAGATTTCAGATGTGATAAAGCCAACCTCTCAAAACATATTGTGATGTTGGGAGTAAGTGCAACAGGACAGTAGTCATGAATGGCTTGGGAGCACAATAGTCAGCTTAGCTGGTTCACAACCCCATTGGCCGCTGTTCAATTCTGAGCATGTAGTCTCTGTAGAGTTTGCATGTTCTCTTCGTGAACCTGTGATTTTCTGCTGGGTGCTTTAACTTCCTGCCAGATGCTGGTAACTTTATTGGCTATTGTGAAATAATCAAAAAACAAACTCCAGTGAAATAAAGAAGGGCAATTGAGTCTGATAGAATTGCTCTGTTAGGATATTGGTATTGATCTGACAGGTCATAAAAGGTAAGTGACAGTTAATCTATGTCAATTGCACTCTCCAATAGGCTGACAAGACTGATGGGAATACAGGGTAAAGTGGGTGCAATGGCCATGGTGAGCCAAAGCATTGGTCTGACCTCCCTGTGAATGTAAAGGAATCAATTTGGAGTGAATTGATGGTCAGAAGGCTTATAGCTTGCAGATCAACGAGCAATTCCAGTCATCAGGATACTATGCAACCTGAAAAGAACATATGTGCTACAAGTTACTGTAGTAACAGTGGATTTTTAAAAAATAGTCATCCCAATAATCCTTTGCTCTGGCTAAAAGTATATTTCCATGTGATCTCTGATATCTATTTGCAATGATAGGCTGGCCTCACGTTAATAAAGCATGATAAAAAAATACAATGCTTCTGACATTGTACGACTTGTACGGCTTCCTCTTGGAGTGTCATAAAAAAAACTTGCCACCTTGAACGCCTTTGGCATTGTGCTTATGGAAGAGCATATCTTCTAATCACATGCAACATGATGTCTTTTTAATGAATGACAGGCCATGCCACTATGTGTCTCTGACAAATGCTGGTTTCTACTCCTGCAGATACTAGTGCAGAGGTCACAATGTGTGCGTGCAGCTGGCTTATGCTCAGCAGGATCAAATCAGCCCCGCTTTTATGATCCTTCTCCTCTTCCCTCAAAAGAAACACAGATATCAGCGGCGCCAAGCCCCCCCTCATCCCCCCCCCCCCCCACACTGATTAACTGTCAGCTGAAAAAACAATTGCAAGAAAAAAACACATGAAAAGAAGGAACTGTAGCATAAAAATAGTTTTAAAAAAAAATCTTTGCAACTTAGTTTCCAGGATTCCAGGATTCATGGATTCCATTGTTTTTGGCAACAGTTGTACAAATGAATGGAAATAACAAGATAGAAACTGTTCATGTTTAAAAAGGATCTTATCCATTCCTTCAAGTTTACATCCCAAATCAAACAAATTGTACCATTTTCTTGTAGTTCACACATTTACAGTATAAAGTACAGAATATAAAATATGTGGATAGATGCTTATAAAAAGATGCCTAAGTTTTGAAAGCCTCTAACCATGCCGACTTTTGTGGTAAAATTTAATTAATTTTCTCTCTGAAGCTTTTGGTCCAGCTACTAGACATGAATATTTGTTGACAACTAATTAATGTGAAAGTCCGTAGATGTTGAGATTGTAGTGAAAACAAAGATAAGTAATAGGGATAGATGGGGAAAGGGGGTGCGGGTGGGGGGGGGGAGAGAGGAGGGATGGGCTAAAGGAACCGGAGAGATCAATGTTAATGCCATTCAGTTGGAGGTCGACCAGGTGCAATATAAGGTGTTGTTCCTCCAATTTGCGGGAGTTCTCAGTCTGACAGTGCAATAGACAATTTACAGACATATCATTATGAGAATAAGATGAAGAATTAAAATGTGTTGCCAATGGAAGAGCGAGGAGATCGAACAGAGCCAAGGTATTCAACAAAGTGATTTCCCAGCCTGCATCCAGTGTCTTCGACATAAAGGAGACCAAAAGAGGAAAACCGGATGCAGCAAGTGAATTCTCTTTCCTCTAGACCTGTCACTCTCTTTCCTTTCCCTCTGTTTCCTTTCCTCCAAATCTGCATTCACTGAGCCATCCCCTCCTCCATCAATTCCTCTCCTGTCCTATCCATGTCCAATTATCACCTTCTGTCTGTTGGTCTGTGCTCATCCCCATGCCCTTTCTTTCCTTCTCCTCAGCCCACCTGCTTTTTACTCACACCTTGAAGAAAGACACGGGCCTGAAACATTGGTTTAATATCTTTACTCCAATGGATGCTGCAAGACCTGTTGAGTTCCTCTGATATATCTGTGACAACTAATTCATGTCAAGTTTAGATTATTTCCCAAGCACACTGTGACATGCTTCACAGAAACTAATTATTTGCTTATGAAAGGAAATAAAGAAGGTGATGGGTTGTTTCAAGATGAGAATAGCTTAAGAAATGTCAACACAGAATGGTCATTTGGAATTTAGGATGGTTGTGCAACCTTAGTGGGCTGAAGCAATAGCAGTTTCAAAATTAATTATTAATTTCAAAAGTATATTTGGTTCATCTGACAAAGGTCCTCAAAATTAAAGCAGGTCCATCACAAGGTTGAACACAGTCAGGAGAAAAGCATGGCACAATGTAAGTGGAAAGATAATAACAATTGAAGTATTTAGTCTTTGATCACACAATCATAAAATACATGAAAAACATAATTATACTCCTATTTGTACCAATGCCCTCAAGGGGAAAGTCCCTTTCAACATCTGTAATTTTGTTCTAATGTGTGGTTTATAAGAAGAAAACAGGAGAACTGGTGCTGTTGATAGCACAATGGGTAGCTGGAAAGAAATTATCATCACCAGCTTGACTAAGAAGCCAAGACAACTTCCTTCCCTGAGGCAGTATTTTATTTCCTCTGTTAGTCACAATGTAACAGTGATCCAGATGTCATAATGCCAAAATCGTAATATTATTCCATAGTACACAATTAAAAGCTGACAGAAAAGAATGGGCAAATAATTATCTGCTTTTGTAAAGCTGTACACCAGGCTTTCTTAAGGTTTAGGAGAAATGGGTAAATCTTGTGTCAGTGGAAAATAAAGTCTCAATGGAAATCAGAGGTTGGTAAGGAGGTCAGAAGGTGTTTGCAACCTGTGATTTTTTTTGTGCTCACCTTACAAAGCCGTCCTGTCCAGAGAAGAAACAAGCTTTCAGTCGCGCATGCAGCAATCTTCAGCGCAAACTCCAGGCGATCCAAAATGAGTGGTGGACTAGCCTCGCCAAGCGAACCCAGCTCAGCGCGGACATTGGCGACTTCAGGGGTTTCTACGAGGCTCTAAAGGCTGTGTTCAGCCCCTCACCCCAAGTCCAAAGTCCTCTGCGCAGCTCAGATGACAAAGTCCTCCTCAGCGTCAAGATCTCCATCCTCAACCAATGGTCAGAACACTTCCAATCTCTTTTCAGTGCCAACCGCTCAGTCCAAGATTCCGCCCTGCTCCAGCTCCCTCAACAGCCCCTAAGGCTAGAGCTGGATGAGGTCATCACCCGGGATGAGACATATAAGGCAATTGAACAACTGAAAAGTGGCAAAGCAGCAGGTATGGATGGAATCCCCCCAGAGGTCTGGAAGGCTGGCGGCAAAACTCTGCATGTCAAACTGCATGAGTTTTCCAAGATCTGTTGGGACCAAGGAAAACTGCCTCAGGACCTTCGTGATGCCATCATCATCACCCTGTACAAAAACAAAGGTGAGAAATCAGACTGCTCAAACTACAGGGGAATCACGCTGCTCTCCATTGCAGGCAAAATCTTCGCTAGGATTCTCCTAAATAGAATAATACCTAGTGTCGCCGAGAATATGCTCCCAGAATCACAGTGTGGCTTTCGCGCAAACAGAGGTACTACTGACATGGTCTTTGCCCTCAGACAGCTCCAAGAAAAGTGCAGAGAACAAAACAAAGGACTCTACATCACCTTTGTTGACCTCACCAAAGCCTTCGACACCGTGAGCAGGAAAGGGCTTTGGCAAATACTAGAGCGCATCGGATGCCCCCCAAAGTTCCTCAACATGGTTATCCAACTGCACGAAAACCAACAAGGTCGGGTCAGATACAGCAATGAGCTCTCTGAACCCTTCTCCATTAACAATGGCGTGAAGCAAGGCTGTGTTCTCGCACCAACCCTCTTTTCAATCTTCTTCAGCATGATGCTGAACCAAGCCATGAAAGACCTCAACAATGAAGACGCTGTTTACATCCGGTACCGCACGGATAGCAGTCTCTTCAATCTGAGGCGCCTGCAAGCTCACACCAAGACACAAGAGAAACTTGTCCGTGAACTACTCTTTGCAGACGATGCCGCTTTAGTTGCCCATTCAGAGCCAGCTCTTCAGCGCTTGACATCCTGTTTTGCGGAAACTGCCAAAATGTTTGGCCTGGAAGTCAGCCTGAAGAAAACGGAGTTCCTTCAGCAGCCAGCTCCCCACCTTGACTACCAGCCCCCCCACATCTCCATCAGGCACACAAAACTCAAAACGGTCAACCAGTTTACCTATCTCGGCTGCACCATTTCATCAGATGCAAGGATCGACAACGAGATAGACAACAGACTCGCCAAGGCAAATAGCACCTTTGGAAGACTACACAAAAGAGTCTGGAAAAACAACCAACTGAAAAACCTCACAAAGATAAGCGTATACAGAGCCATTGTCATACCCACACTCCTGTTCGGCTCTGAATCATGGGTCCTCTACCCGCATCACCTACGGCTCCTAGAACGCTTCCACCATCGTTATCTCCGCTCCATCCTCAACATTCATTGGAGCACCTTCATCCCTAACATCGAAGTACTCGGGATGGCAGAGGCCGACAGCATCGAGTCCACGCTGCTGAAGATCCAGCTGCGCTGGGTGGGTCACGTCTCCAGAATGGAGGACCATCGCCTTCCCAAGATCGTGTTATATGGCGAGCTCTCCACTGTCCACTGTGACAGAGGTGCACCAAAGAAGAGGTACAAGGACTGCCTAAAGAAAATATCTTGGTGCCTGCCACATTGACCACCGCCAGTGGGCTGATATCGCCTCAAACCGTACATCTTGGCGCCTCACAGTTCGGCGGGCAGCAACCTTCTTTGAAGAAGACCACAGAGCCCACCTCACTGACAAAAGACAAAGGAGGAAAAACCCAACACCCAACCCCAACCAACCAATTTTCCCCTGCAACCACTGCAACTGTGTCTGCCTGTCCCGCATCGGACTTGTCAGCCACAAATGAGCCTGCAGCTGACGTGGACATTTACCCCCTCCATAAATCTTCGTCCGCGAAGACAAGCCAAAGAAAGAAAGAATAAATATAAAAGTAATACTCAGAACTGAGAAGATTAATACTCAAATAAAAGAAGACTCCAGAATGGGCTTTGAGAATCCTTGTACTTCAAACATAAAAAGCTAGGTTACAGTTACAGAGAATAAATGGGAAGGTTAATAGAATATAAAGGGGATGAAACATAAAGTAGGCTTGGCATACTCAAGAAGACACTCAAGAAACTATACCTTTTGATTTGAACTGTGTATAGAACATTGTTGTTTATTCTGACCTTTTTTAAACATCTGTGTGTAGTGAACTAAAAAGTTATATTATTACTGCATCTATTTGGCAAGAGGTCGATTGCAGAAGTACCACAAGGATAAATATAAATAAAGAATGAACCGCAGAAAAGAGGAGAAAAAGTGATCTTTACTGGTTGTAACCACGAAATTATCTTTAAGTTTAACGAGAATGGACACATCCAGAAAAGCTGTACCTGAAGGTTCATTAAGTTACATAAATAACTTTATCCGGCTGCCCCTGGCAATATGATACTAAATTTCTCGGATTATTGCTGGCTCCTTGTGAAGGATGGTCAGCACTGAATGGACTGGCAAATTAATTCCAAGTCCCAGAATGAGAATAGAATCATTCATAGTAGTTTGAAACAGTTAAAGTTGCACAAAAGTTGAACCATTTTAAGTATTATCAGAAAGATTCTTCATGTCTATGCCTACACTATTTTCTGAGCAAATTTTAAAAAAAAATCACTTTGCTGTACAAGGAAACTTGAAAATAATTGTGTTGTTATGCGTGTAAATAAGTGCCACATTTCCCAGCATGTGTTAAGCGTGGATGGAGGGGGGGGGGTGGGGGTGGGGGTGAAACCAGAAGTGACGAATGATGTGGCTTGTCGGTTGAAATCGGTTGGAAGTTGGTTGAAGCAGCTCAAAGAAAATAAAGTCGGTTAAATGTTAAATCACATTCTTTTTTAAGTGTCTGACTGAGTAAGAGAAGACAATCATTCATAAGCATGGATAATTTAAGTCCTCCCACACCGATGCATTTTACTGGCAGTCTAGCTAATAATTGTAAATGCTTAAAATAGTGATTCAACATTTATTTCGAAGCTTGTGGAATGGGAGAGACTGATAGAAAATGAAAAGTGTCCATGTTTCTACATGTCATGGGTGAAGATACCTTGGACATCTATAACAGTTTTCAAATTGATGAGACAGCTTTCACGTTGGACACTGATGACAAAATTTGAGGAGGAGTATTTTGTTCCAAGTGAAAACAAGACATTTGAGAGATTCAAGTTTTTTTCTCCTGTCACCAGAAACAAGGTATAACCAATACAAAGCCGAGCTTCACACACTGAGCAGGTCCTGTGAATTTGGAGATTTGAAAACTTCACACATTTAAGACAGGATAGTTTACAGAATCCCAGATAATGGCTGCATTAGAGGATACAAGATTCTAAAATCTTAAGAAAATGAAACTTTGAGAGTCTCTTCAATATAAGGAATTGGAAAATGCAAGCCTAAGACAAAAGAGAGAAATAAGAGAGTGAATAAATAATTTGATGAAATTGTGGAAGAAATTAAGATGAAGCTTTGCTTCTGAAGCACCAGCATGAAGAACATGAACATGTGCAAAAATATGTGGCAAATCTCTCAGCTAAAATAGAAGATGCCATGAAGGAAATTTGCTGTTTACAAAAATAAAATGCAGTGATGAGGTAAATAAGCATGCTTCGTTACTCAATAGGAAGAATCAGAAATATAAAATGCAAGTGTTAGATCTTTCACAGCCGAAGAGGATGCTTTTGGTGGAACTAGAAGATGCACAAGGAAATCATATTTTACGAAAAGATGAAGTTAGTTCTGCTGACATAAGCAGTTCCTCTGCAGTGATTTATATTCAGCATCTGGTGACCTATCATAATGTGGAGGAACTGCACTGCAAAATCAACAGCCACTGGTGACTGTTTGTGAATTTTCTGATAAATAGGAAAAGGAAGAGCAGAAAAAAAACCTTTTCATGGATTTCAGAACTTCTTCATTGGATGCCCTGAATGAACTTGAATGACTTTGTGAAGCCAAAAGCCATCAGATGCAATTAGTGGAAAGAGACTGACCATGGAATGTAGAAACAAGTGGAAAGATGTGCTATGATGCACATAAATAAGAATGATATTTCCCAGCATGCAATGTGTGCTAGTCGACAGAAACTGGATGTGACATATGACAGAGGTTGTCACTTGAAGTCAGTTAGAATTCAGTCGAAGTAGCACAAGGAAAATAAAGTCCATTAAGTCTTAAACCCAAGTAAAGTTGCTCTTCTTGAATGAACATGCAAAACAATAATTTGACTCCAAAAACTGTGAATTGTGTGAAAGAGGAGGGAGCACATCATTCTTTATCTCTCCAGGAATTTGAGGAGCTGTTGTTTTGAATTAAAGTGGCTTTAATCGAGTGGAATTAGAATGCAAATAGTAATTTGACAAATTACGAAGTGACTGTACTAACTGAAGAAATTTTGGCTCAGGTTACCCGAGCTGGTTTTTTTCATGTACATAGGAAATTAAAGCAGGAAGTCCCCGTTCCATTTCTCAAGCCTGCTCCAAGTTTACTGTACTTTTAACCTCAGGGCATCTTCCTTTCACCGACCATATAGCCCTTGATCCCTTAAAAAAGCAACAGTTTCTGTCTTGAATTTACTCAGTTACAGAACCACTAATTTATTAAACATTAGCCATTGCTTGTTTCTATCATACTTCTTAACTTGGATTCCCAGTCTATCATGGCTAACTCATACTTCATATCTTTGTAGTTTTCTTTGTTTATGTTTAATACCCATTTCTGATTAAACTAAATCACTTGCAGTCTCTTCGAAGTTTATTCATATCATTACCATTTCCCTCTCTAATCTCCTTAACTTTCTCATTCTTAAATACTCCTTTGTTGTTGCCCCTTACAAGAAGTAAAACAGCTATTCTACTCAATATACTGATGTACTGATTTACCCCCTCCATAAATCTTCGTCCGCGAAGCCAAGCTAAAGAGAAAGAGAAGAAAAGAGAGACTGATGTAGGCACACTAATTACCATTGCTTAAAACTGATGGTCCAGAACCATGTGACAAATTGTGCTACTGAGGCAACTTTGGGGTGCAGTTGTTAAATTTAAATTGAGACAGGCCACTTCAGTCCATGAGTCCATGCTGTCCAATTTATACCCAATTAATCTGGTATATTTCAAATGGTGGGAGGATACTAGATCCCCTGGGGAAAACCTACGCAGATTCGGGGAGAACAGACAGCACCGGATTTGAACCACAGACCCAATCACTGGAGCTAACCACTACGTCAACTGTGCCACCCTTCGGATCCTGCCCCAAGAGGCATAATCCGGTCACATATATGGGTAAGTCCAGCTGCTACTGTCCACAACATTTCTATGGAATTCATTGGCAGAGGGAAAATATTTTGCTATCTGTTCATAATTTCAAGTGTATTCAAAGGCATTTAATCAGAATGAACAATTAAAAAGTGAAACTCAGTTTATTGGTATTTCTTTCATGCAGTCACACATTGCCACTTATATGAATGGACTCAGGGATCCTGCACTAGGTCCTATCTAGTTTTGGTTGTGGCAATAGATTTCCCAGAATGAATGCTGGGGCATGCCATCTCCATTGCTGGACTTCAAAATCACTGCAGAGTTTAGCTGCATAATCAGGACTTTTGTTTTTTTGTTGTTGCAGAGTCCCAAGTTTCAGGTATTTATAAATGCTGATATTTCCACATAGAATTGTTGGCAAAGTCCATTAAAATACAGACCATTAAGTAAAGACCTTTCCAGGCTACAGTACAATTTCATCAAAATTAATCGTCCAAGGGATACCAAATCACAGCAATATAAAGTGAAGGCTGACAGTCACATTTATATACATTTTGAGGTCAAGGTTAAGTACGAGCCACAGATGGTGTAGAAACGTAACCCCTTTCTAGTGATCTTTCTGGGGAATCAAGAGAAATGATTCAAAGGTTTACAAGTAAAAACATACTTCTTATGGTGTGATTAATTGTGAAATTCTGCATGAGCCACAAGTAGGAGGTAATTTTCTGAAACTAAACATAACACAACATTCTGAAGTTAAAAAATGAAATTCCATCATTCACTTTTGCCTTAAAAGGCAATCTTCCACAAAGATCTAACATCTTTTCTTGTGTGGATGGCTGATCTTAATTGCTGACAGCCATCAATTTAAAGGAATATCTGGGTTCAAAAATGCCATTCACATTCATGAATTCTCACAGACGAAATTAGAAGCAAAAAGCACAATATTTGAAAGGTTCTGCAAAATGGAAAAAAATAGAACATACATAAGTTTAATGAAGTTGAAATAGCCTAACATTTTAACAAGTAAATGAGTAATTGTTTATAATTTGAGCTGTATTTTGAAAAAAAATTATAAACCACATCATAAAATAAGTTTTATATGACCATGGTATTTTCTAGGCTGTGCTTTTGTAGCTTCTAATAACTTACTTCCAATTCATTCAAAAATATAATATTTTACATGTTACATAAACAATACAACTCCGATTATCTGAAATGCTCAGGACTAGGTCCATTTCGGATAAATAATATTCTCTGATAAAAGCCAAGTAGCAACAGCAAATCACTTGTAACAGTATTTAAACAACAACAAACAACAAGGAAAGGCTTTTTAAGCATGAAATAATGTTTAATTCTCACCAAAAAAAAACCCAATCTGAACAAAATAAGATCAATCCATCACCAATAACTCAAAATTCTGCTCAGGGGTTTTCCCAAAATTACAATTTTTTTCAACCCGTGATGTCAGTTCAGCTCCAAAAAAGATATTGAATTAGTGAAGACTTCTGATTCTTTCGGATATCCTCATTTATCCAAATTTTTTGAAGGTGACATGATGTCATTTTGGCTTTGAAAGTTTTTGGATAAATGAGGATTTCTGATTTTTCTGAAATTCTCAATTATCAAAAAACATTCAGATAACTGAGGATTTTGGATGTTCTGATTCAGATAATAGGAGTTGAATCATTTGTAAAGATAGTTTTACTGTAAGAATCATTTGTATATACCTGAAATGTTTAATATTATACTGATATCTGGAGATAACATTGGAGAATGATGCAAGATAAAGTTCAAAGTTCAATATTCAGATTTATTGTCAGAGTACATACATACATACATGACATCACATACAACCCTGAGATTCTTTTTCCTGCAGGCCAGGTATAACTTCTACTTACTGATAGTTCAAAAAAAACCACTTAAGAAAAGATATGTGTACTAAAGAGAGAAATGTAAACAAACTGTGTGCAATAAGAGAAAAATGTTCAATAAAGTGCAAAAGTAAGAGTTCTTAAATAGGTCCCTGATTGAATTTGTTGTTGAGGAGTCTGATGGTGGAAGGATGGCAACTGTTGCTGAACCTGTTGGTATGAGTCCTGTAGCACCTACAGCTCTTTCCTGATGGCAACAATTAGATCAGACCACATACTGGGTGGTGTAGATCAGTGACAATGGCTGCTGCACTCCAACGGCAGCATTCCATGTAGATTTTCTCAATGGTGGGGAGATCTTTGCCTATGATATACTGGAAAGTGTCCAGTACCTATTGTAGGGCTTTCCACTCAGAAGTAATTGGTTCCCCATACCAGTCCATGATGAAGCTGGCAAGCACACTTTCCATGACATATCATTGCCAACTTCCACAAACTCCAGAGAAAGTAAAGGTGCTGACATGATTTCTTCATGATAACATTTGTTTGTTAGTTCCAGGAAAGGTCCTCTGAGATAGTGACTCCCAGGAATTTAAATTTATTCACCATCTCCACCTCTGATTCCCCCAGTGATCAGTGGATTGCACATCTCTGGTTTTCCCCTTGTTAAGTCCACAATCAGCTCTTTGGTTTTGGTTTGATAGTTATTAACTGACAAGTAAGTAGAAATATCTAACGTGACTCATTTAAATGAGAGAGTGTTTTTATTCTCAATTTGCAATTTGTTTCAAGATAGGAGGATGAAGGAAGCTAATGGCATTTTTTTCATTCATGACAACCTTTAAAACTCATGCTAGTTCTATATATTCTAAAAAGGATACAGAACTGTTCTTATGCAGTGCCAACTTGCTCCATATTTTATTTTAAATAACATATATCCTTTGCAAATCTAATGTTTATCAACTATTATTTAGTTAAAATGAATTGAAAGGTTCATAAGCCACAGGCTTTATTTTCCCACATCTAAAACTGGGATTCATCAATGCATATACTTTGATCAATATTAGATAAATCTAGAGCAATAACATAATTAAGCTGATCATAAGCTACAAAAAAAATGCTTTTTTATCTGTCCTTTTTCTTGATCTGCACCTACATTTAAACCCTTTTAAAGACTGATAAATAACGTAAATCAAAAATCTAACCAATATATTTTGACTTACATCCATCCCAAATACAATTGAATTTAAAAAAAAGTATATGTTGTATGTGACAAACTATAACAGGGATGCAGGGCATGTAAGAGCCAAAATGTGTACATATACTTTGTTAGTCAGCATCCCGGGACCCATAGGCAGGGTGTGACCATCTTTATTCCTGTGGGCAGGCACGGTAGGTTCACGTATTGGAATTCAGTTAGTGCATGTGCGAGAGTTAAGAGCGTGAAATCAATCTTGTCAGGGCACTTAACTCTCATGCATGAACCAACAAAACTCCAATACACAAACCCACCATGCATACGCTAACCGAAGACGCGCGCACCCAACCTATGGACCCCGGGACACAGACAAACAAGATAAGTAGGCACATTTTGGCTCTTACATGGCCTGTTATAGTTTATTAAATACAATAATGATTTTAAAAGTTTGCTTTAAGACTTTGGTATTCCACATGTGTGGGCAAAATTCCAGCTTAGGTCCATGTTGAGATACGACCAATTCTTCAGTCCCAACTATGGTCATAAGTTGGGGTGTACGTGTATGATAGTAAACTCTCATCTCAACATCTAAGCATAATACTCATTAGCAAAATATCACTGTTTCCAACCCCTTTGGCAAAATGTGTATTCATTGAAAAGATTTTGAACTCAAGTTCAAGTTCAGGTTCAAATTTATTGTCAGAGTACATACAGTACATGACATCACATCTGGATGTTGATTTTTTTTCCCTGCCCACCCTTTGTTTGATGGTGAACTTGGCTGCTTCCCACAGGAAAAAGGGCAGGGAGTTAATCCAGTGATTTAATTATGTGAGTATCAGAGGTACCAAAAGATAGCGATGAATTTAACCACTGGACTTCATTTGACTATTTTTTTTTACCCAATCCAGGCTGCAAGAAAATGTGGTGTAGCTGCTGACAGGCAAAGGTTGGATGGATCATGGCACAGCATCTCATCTCCTACAGTCCACGGGAGGAGACTAGTTTAAGTGTTAATTTTTCTTTGTAGCTTTGTATAATTTAATTAATTAATTTTTCATTAATGTGTAGATGTTACCTTTTAATCTTTTGCTATTTTTTTACATTTTAAAATTATTTAAAGATACATCTGATATTTCAGGAGCTATGCAGACTACGAATCAGTTTTTATTTTACCACGATAACTATCAGGTTGATGCTGGAGCGGGTAGTACTGCTACTTCAAAGCACCTGAGACCATAGTTCACTCCTGATCTGGGACACTTTGTGAGTTTGATTATCGTTCTGGTTACTCTGTGAGTTTCTTCTGGTGGGTCCAGTTTCCTCTCAAACTTCAAAGACATAGTGATAGGCTAATTGACTGCTTTAAATTACACGTGTTTTGGTAGATGTAAGAAGGATGAAAAGGTCGTGGATGGGCAGATGAGGGAGAATAATGTGCTGGGTTTGGGGGAAAGGAACTGTTTGTATTGCTCTGCTGGCCCAAATAACTTCTTTCCATAAGTAAGTAAGCATCTTACTTCAACACTTTAAAAATATAATTCCAATAAATAGGGTTTTTGCTTGGAAAATATAGAAACCATGAGTTCAATTTTTTTTTCAAATCAGAGAAAGATCACACAATGTCCCTATATTATGACAGTGAGGAAACCTTGAAAGTATTTCATAGTATTTGAAATGCCAAGAGGAATGATGCACAATCCAGCCTGTGGTGTTGAGCAGGAGAGGGAAGAGGATGGTTGAATTCACATTGAGCTACAGCCTATGGGTCCATATAGAACGATTGGCTAGCAGCATTGGATGGGAGTAACAAACATGCTGGAGCTAATATTTTACCTCCTGCTCAGATGCTGGGTTCCACTGAGTCCCGCAGAAGACCTGAAAAGTGGAAATATTGTGCATAACAGCTTACTGCATGAAAAAAATGTCTCCGATCTAGAATGATCAGATAAAAACGAGTGACATTTCAATTGACTTAATTTTAATGCATTTTTTAATAAATATATTATTTTTTCATACCTTTGTATTTGTTTCAATGATTTTGATCCTGTTGAATAGTTTCTGATAAAAAGCATTATAAAGGACTTCAGTGGCCTTTAACAGCCGAAGCTGTCAAAAGGAATCAATGTTCTCTGGGCTAAGACTGGAGGATCTGCTGTATGATGCTCAGATGCCACTTGAAAGCTAATCAACATTTGAGGAAGCTCCAACCAAGAGGCCTGGAGTGGTATCAATAACTTGGGGTGCTAAAGTTTAGGAACACAGTGAGTATTGCATAGCCAATGTGCATACTCTAGATAAATCATAATATTTTTGTGCCTGTGAGTCACATACATCCTGCAGGAAAATTCTAAGAAAGTTAAACTGTCTTTTTTTTAAACTTTTGGGCATGGGAATAAACTGACCTAAATCTAAAACAAACAAACAAAAAACCCTGTATAGCTTGCAGTCATTGGAAAGGAATAAAGAACTGGAATTTCGATTTTCATCTTTTCTATTTCAACAATGGAACATGGACAGATGTGCCGAGAATAGATCAAAAAATTGAAGTGTGGCTTTCAAAAAGAAGTTGTGAAGAAAGTACTGAGGCATTTGGGACAGATCTTCAACGTAAGATCATCCATCAATTCCTTTTGTGTTACAAATTCTCCAAAGGTGGAACAATTGTGTTTTTGCTAAATCATTCACATTGGGATTTAGTTTCATTCTGAAGCATTGACAGTTTTCTGTAGTGATCTTATGAAAAATAATTTTGTAAATGTCATTGCTTATAAAATATAAATACATTTTCTTAAAGTTAAAAATGCATAGTTATCAAGATTTATCTTAGAAAATATCTATTAGATCCCCTGAATAAATGAAGTTTAAAGGGAGCCATATAAAGTATAACCCTAATACATTGTAAACACTTATTAGTTTTGTCAACTTCTATAGGTTTTTTTTGTACCTATTCCAGTTATACCCCTGATTCCACTGCTTGTGATGTGTATTCAGTTGAAGAGATGGTTGTGAATGGTATTTCTGCAAGCACAAAAAAAACATTTAGTTATGCTATAAAACCATAGAATATTCTGCTTCTTTCTTTGGCTTGGCTTCGCAGATGAAGATTTATGGAGGGGTAATGTCCACGTCAGCTGCAGGCTCGTTTGTAGCTGACAAGTCCGATGTGGGACAGGCTGACACGGTTGCAGCGGTTGCAGGGGAAAATTGGTGGGTTGGGGTTGGGTGTTGGGTTTTTCCTACTTTGTCTTTTGTCAGTGAGGTGGGCTCTGCGGTCTTCTTCAAAGGAGGTTGCTGCCTGCCGAACTGTGAGGCACCAAGATGCACGGTTTAATGCTATATCAGCCCACTGGTGGTGGTCAATGTGGCAGGCACCAAGAGATTTCTTTAGGCAGTCCTTGTACCTCTTCTTTGGTGCACCTCTGTCATGGTGGCCAGTGGAGAGCTCGCCATATAACACGATCTTGGGAAGGCGATGGACCTCCATTCTGTAGACGTGACCTGCCCAGCGCAGTTGGATCTTCAGCAGCGTGGATTCGATGCTGTCGGCCTCTGCCATCTCGAGTACTTCGATGTTAGGGATGAAGTCGCTCCAATGAATGTTGAGGATGGAGCAGAGACAACGCTGGTGGAAGCATTCTAGGAGCTGTAGGTGATGCCCAGAAAAAGGCCCCTTGGGCCCTTCTAGTCTGCGCAAACCATTCTTTTTGCCTAGTCCACTGACCTGCACCTAGCCCATAGCCCTCCATACTTCTCCCATCCATGTAAATTCTTCTTAAATGTTAAAATTGAGCTTACATTCACCACTTTAGCTGGAAGCTCATTCCACACCCACACCACTCTCTGTGTGAAGAAGTTCCCCTTCATCTTCCCCCTAAACGTCCCCTTTCACTCTTAACTCATGTCTTCTGGTTTGTATCTCACCTACCCTCAGTGGAAAAACCATATCTATATTTACTTGTCTATCCCCCTCATAATTTTAAATGCCTCTATCAAATCTACCCTCATTCTTCTAAACTCTAGGGAACAAAGTCCTAACCTGTTTAATCATTCCCTGTAATTCAGTTACACTCCTGATTCTGGACAACATCCTAGTAAATCATCTCTTCACCCTTTCTATCTTATTGATATCTTTCCTGTAGGTAGGTGACCAAAACTGCACACAATTCACCAAATTTGGCCTCACCAATGTCTTATTTAACTTTACCATAACATCCACTCCTGTGCTTAATACTTTGATTTACAAAGGCCAATATGCCAAAAGCTATCTATCCACCTATAATGCCACCTTCAGGGAATTATGTATTTGTATTCCAGATTCCTTTCTTCTACCGCATTCCACAGTACCCTACTATTTACTTTCTTGGTTTGTCCTTTCAAAATGCAACACCTCACACTTGTCTGCATAAAACTCCATCTGCCATTTTTTCAGCCCATATTTCTTGCAGGTCCAGATCCCACAATAAACTTTGAAAACCTTCTTTGCTATCCACAACACCTCCAATCTTAGTGTCATCTGCAAACTTGCTGATCAAATTTACCACATGATCATCTAGAGGTGATATAGATGACAAATAATAATGGTTCCAGCACTGATCCCTAGACACATCACTGGTCGCAGACCTCCAGTCTGAGAAGCAATAATCCACCAAGACTCTGGTTTCTCCGTTTCAGCCATTGTCGAATCTATTTCATTACTTCACCATGAATACCTAGAGTAACCCTTCCAAAGTAACCTCCCATCTGGGACTTTCTCAAAGCCTTACTAAAGTTCATGTAGACAACATCAACAACCTTTCCTTCATCAACTTTCTTGGTAACCTCATCAAAAACTCTATAAGATTTGTGGAACATGACCTACTACACATAAGCTATGTTGATTATCACTAATAAGTCCATGGCTATTCAAATGATTGTATATCTGATCTCTTAGAATGCTAATTTACCTACTACTGACATCAGGCTCACCGGCCTATAATTGTTAAAATTGAGGAACAACATAAGCTACCCTCCAATCCGTGACAAGGACATTTTAAATATTTCTGCCAGAGCTCCTGCACTTTCTACACTAGCCTCCCTCAAGAACTGAGGGAATATCATGCCAGGTTTTGGGGATTTATCCATCCATTTACTTTAAGGCAACAAGAACATACTCCTCTTTAATCTGTATAGGTTCCATTACCTCATTGCTTGTTTTCCTCACTTCCCTCAACTCTGTGCCATTTTCCTAAATGAATACTAATTTAAAATAATAATTTAAGACCTCTCCCATCTCTTTTGGCTCCATACAAAGCCGACCACTCTGATCTGCTAGGGGACAACTTTTGTCCCTTACTATCCTTTTGCTCTTAATATTCCTGTAAAAAGCCATAAGATTTTCCTTCGTATTGTCTGCCAAAGCAACCTCATGTCTTTTTCTTTTTCCTTCCTTATTTCTTGAAATTTTTCTTGCATTTTTTATACTCGTCAAGTACCATGTTGCCTATGCATGTTATTCACCACTTTCTCCTTCCAAACCAGATCCCAAATATCCCTGAAAAAACTAGGTTCCCATTGCCTTCCAGCCTTGCTGTTGATCCTGAAAGGAACATACAAACTCTGCACTGTCAAAATTTCACCTTGGAATGTTCTCCACTTACCTTGCATATACTTGCCAGTAAACAACCCATCCCAATCCACACATTCTAGATCCTTTCTCAGTTCCACAAAATTGGCATTTCTCCAATTTATAATCTTAAGCTAAGGCCCAGACACATCCTTCTCCATACTTAACTTGAAAATAATGGTATTATGATTACTGGACATAAATTGTTCCCCTACACATACTCTGTCACCTGTCCTGTCTTACACTTTAAGAGGGGATCAAATATTACACTCTCTCTAATTGGTACCTCAATGTTATTGATTTAGAAAACTTTCCTGAACACATTTGATAAATTCCGAGCCATTCAGCCCTTTTACAGTATGGGAGCCCTAGTCAATAGTGGAAAGTTAAAATCTCCTACTATTACAACCTTATGTTTCCGGCAACTGCCTGCTTTCTCTCTACTGATTTTTTCATCCAATTTTCGTTGACTATTGGGCAGCCTTTAATACAATCCATGAGTCTGGTCATACCTTTTCTATTCCTCCACTCGACCTTTATCATTGGGCTCTCCTGCCTGAGCACAGCTGTGATATTTTCATTGACGAGCAAAACCACTCCTCCCCTTTCACCCCCCCCCCCCCCCACAATTCTATCACATCTATTCATCCCCTTCCAGTTCAGATGCACACTCTCCCATTGGAACAAGTCCCACCTTCCCTCGGAAAGAGCCTGGAGTATTGAGATACAAAGTTTCACTAATGGTCACAATGTCATAATTTCACGTGCCAATCCATGCTCTAAGCTTGTCTGCCTTTCCTATAATACTCTTTGCATTGAAACAGATGCACCTGAGAATATTTCCACCACATTCAACCTTTTGACTTTTAACAGTGCATGCAATTTTCACCTCACTTTTTCCCTCCTCAGTCCTCTATCTGCTCTGCCATTCACGATCCCCTCCCCCTTCAAATCTAGTTTAAACCCACGGGAGGAGCACAAGCAAACCTTCTCGCAAGAATATTCATCCCCTTCCAGTTCAGATGCACACTCTCCCATTGGAACAAGTCCCACCTTCCCTCGGAAAGACCCCAATGATTCTGAATCTTGAAGCCCTTCATCCTGCACTGTGTCTTTAGCCTCGTGCTAAGCTGCATTATCTTATTTTTTCAAGTTTCTCTGGCACATGGCATGGGTAGCAATTCTGAAATCACAACCCTGGAGGTCCAGCCCTTCAACCTAGCACCTAACTCCCTGAACTCTCCTTGCAGGACCTCCTCACCCTTCCTTATCCACATTATTGGTGCTTACATGGAACAACATCTGGCTGCTCACTCTCCTTTCTGAAAATGCTGTGAACTTGTTCTGAGCTATCTCAGATCCTGGCCACACCTTGGAAGACCATGACGCCAATCTCCAGAGTTTTCTCCACATGCTGAAAGCCCTAAACCTCACTTAATACTCTAACAAGTGTGAGTTCAGGACTAAACATCAGAATATCCTTGGCTATGTGGTGGAGAATGGCATCAATGGCACTGATCCCAATAGGATGCACCCCCTGTTAGAGCTCCCCATTCCCAGGACCACAAAGGCCTTGGGGTTATCCTCATATTATGCCCAGTGGATCCCTCAATTTGCTGATAAGGTTTGCATACTCTTAAAAGTCACTAATTTCCCCCTTTCAGCTGAAGCCCAAATGACATTTAGCTACCTCCAGAATCACATTGCAAAAGGCGTGGACGAGAATGTACCTTTCCAAGTGGAAAGCAACACATTGGATGTAGCCCTGGTCTCTACCCTCAACCAGGCGGGAAGGCTGGCTGCATTTTTTTCTCAGACATTACAAGGCCATGAGCTCCAGAAACCCTCTGTGGAAAAGGAGGCTCAACCCATTAGAGAAGCCATGAGGTGCTGGAAACACTACCTGGCTGGCAGTAAATTTATGCTTCTCACTGACCAGCGCTCTGTTGCATTCATGTTTAATAATGTCAAGAGAGGCATAATCAAAAATGACAAAATTGCTAGGTGGAGGATCGAGCTCTCCACGTAAAATTATGACATTGCCTAAGGGCCAAGAGCCCTTAATGACCATCCAGATGACTTATTCAGAGGAAAATATGCCTCTGCACACACAGGCTAACTCTCTACATAATGAGCTCTGCCATCCAAGGGCTACCCGCATGGCTTATTTTGTCAAGCACACAATCTGCCTTACTCCATGGAAGACGTCAGGGAAATTACCAGGTCTTGCTAGGTCTCCATAGAGTGCAAGCCGCACTTCTACGGCCCCACAAATGCACACCCGATCAAGTCATCCAAGCCTGTCGAACGGATCAGTGACAATTTTAAGGGATCTTTCTCCTCCACGAATGGGAACACTTCCTTCCTCTCTATCATTGATGAGTCCTCCCACTTCTATTTCATCATTCCATATCCAGACACATCAACTTCGTTAATCAGAAGGGCCCTAGATTCCATTTTCACCCCATTCAGGTATCCCAGCTATATTCCAATCAACCGGGGCTCATCCTTTATTAGTGACAGGCTATGTTAGTACCTGCCTCACAAGGAGCATCACATCCAGCAGGACTCTGAGCTACAGTCCCCAGAGGAATGGGCAGGTTGAAAAAGAAAATGCCAAAGACTGGAAAGCTGTCAAACAAGCCTTGAAATCAAGAGGCCTTCCAGACTCACTCTGGCAGGAAGTCCTCCTTATGGCACTCCATTCCATTCTGTTGCTACTATGTACCGCAACCAATGCCACACCTCATGAGCTCCTATTCAATTTCGAAAGAAGGGTCAGCATCAGGAACTACACTCCCAACCTGGCTCACCACTCCTGGTCCAGTCCTCCTCAGGAAGCACAAGAGAGAAAGGGAAAAGGTGGAAAGGGTGAAACTGCTCCATGACAATCCTGCCTACACCAAAGTGGAGAACCCGGATGGCAGAGAGGACATTGTCTCCATCTGGGACCTGGCTCCCACTGGAACAGAGGGTCCATTGCCTCAAGTGCCTCTAAGCCTCGGATCTCATTCTGGCCACCCCCAGTCAGGGCCTCAGGGGGTCCAGTCAGGAGGAAAGTGTGTCCCCCTCCACTGTTGAACTGGAGACCCAGCCCACCTCTACTCTCTCACAAGGGGACCAGTAGAACCAAGGAGTCCAAAGCCCCCTGGAGCTAAGTCGCTCCACCAGGATCTCCAGACCCCTAGACCACTTAAATCTGTAAATTTGTAAATAACTGTATATTTTTCAACATTTTAAAAAAATCCATGTTCTCTGTCTTCATTCATAGACCCAAAGTTCTGCAGGAAGGGGTGAATGCAGTGAACAGTGATTCACTGGTAAGGTGTTGTGCTGATGGCTGGCCCCGCCTCCCGGCTCCACCGACATCTGCTCACATATAACCCTGGTTTCCCATCTAAACCCAGAACCTTCCAAAGACTACTGTGAAGCGCTACCCATATTTATAAGACAATAAAATCATATGTTCTCCCTCCAGCTGTGAGAGCTTTTATTTGCGCTACAGCATTGTAATCAAACACACCTCTTTTAACATAATAGACTTAAGTAACTTGATTTTCAAAGTGTTAAATTACAAAATTCAGTAGGTATCCTCTGAAGAAAGTCAGCTTTATCTACTGGGAATTATCACCTCAAGGTGTCCCTTCTTTAATCCTGATTTAATCATGATTCAAATTTTAATAAATGTAGACATACAGTAACAGATCCTTCCAGCTCATGAGCTTGTGCCATCCAACTGCACCCAACTTGCATATGTTTTGAAGGATAGAAGGAAACTGGAGTACCCGGAGGAAGCCAACACAGACACTGGGAGAACATCCAAAATCCTTACAGATAGTGGCAAATTCGAATACCAGTCTTTGGCGCTGTAGCAGCGCTGTCACCGAGAATATTCTCCCAGAAACATGGTCTTTGCCCTCAGACAGCTCCAAGAAAAGTGCAGAAAACAAAACAAAGGACTCTACATCACCTATGTTGACCTCACCAAAGCCTTCGACACCGTGGGCAGGAAAGGGCTTTGGCAAATACTAGAGCGCATCGGATGCCCCCCAAAGTTCCTCAACATGGTTATCCAACTGCACGAAAACCAACAAGGTCGGGTCAGATACAGCAATGAGCTCTCTGAACACTTCTCCATTAACAATGGCGTGAAGCAAGGCTGTGTTCTCGCACCAACCCTCTTTTCAATCTTCTTCAGCATGATGCTGAACAAGCCATGAAAGACCCCAACAATGAAGACGCTGTTTACATCCGGTACCGCACGAATGGCAGTCTCTTCAATCTGAGGCGCCTGCAAGCTCACACCATGACACAAGAGAAACTTGTCCGCGAACTACTCTTTGCAGAAGATGCCGCTTTAGTTGCCCATTCAGAGCCAGCTCTTCAGCGCTTGACGTCCTGTTTTGCGGAAACTGCCAAAATGTTTGGCCTGGAAGTCAGCCTGAAGAAAACTGAGGTCCTCCATCAGCCAGCTCCCCACCATGACTACCAGCCCCCCCACATCTCCATCGGGCACACAAAACTCAAAACGGTCAACCAGTTTACCTATCTCGGCTGCACCATTTCATCAGATGCAAGGATCAACAACAGACTCGCCAAGGCAAATAGCGCCTTTGGAAGACTACACAAAGAGTCTGGAAAAACAACCAACTGAAAAACCTCAGAAAGATTAGCGTATACAGAGCCGTTGTCATACCCACACTCCTGTTCGGCTCCGAATCATGGGTCCTCTACCGGCATCACCTACGGCTCCTAGAACGCTTCCACCAGCGTTGTCTCCGTTCCATCCTCAACATTCATTGGAGCACTTTCATCCCTAATGTCGAAGTACTCGAGCTGGCAGAGGCCGACAGCATCGAGTCCACGCTGCTGAAGATCCAGCTGCGCTGGGTGGGTCACGTCTCCACAATGGAGGACCATCGCCTTCCCAAGATCGTGTTATATGGCGAGCTCTCCACTGGCCACCGTGACAGAGGTGCACCAAAGAAGAGGTACAAGGACTGCCTAAAGAAATCTCTTGGTGCCTGCCACATTGACCACCGCCAGTGGGCTGATATCGCCTCAAACCGTGCATCTTGGCGCCTCACAGTTTGGCGGGCAGCAACCTCCTTTGAAGAAGACCGCAGAGCCCACATCACTGACAAACCCAACACCCAACCCCAACCAACCAATTTTCCCCTGCAACCGCTGCAACCGTGTCTGCCTGTCCCGCATCGGACTTGTCAGCCACCAACGAGCCTGCAGCTGACGTGGACATTTACCCCCTCCATAAATCTTCGTCCGCGAAGCCAAGCCAAAGAAGAAGCCGTGCTGTGCTTATCGCTATACTAACTGTGCCACCCCAATGATAAGAAAACACTGAAGGGCATGTGGGTAAGTCATTGGCATTTACAATTCCTCAAATCCCTTGAAGAATGCCTAATGAGGCTGAAAATGTAAATGTACTGGAAAAAATTCTCCAGCATTGATAATACTGTGCAAAAACAATATGGTGTAGATATTGGAATATCTAAAATCAAATCAGAATAGCTGTAAAATGCTCAGCTGCCATGTGAATAATTGTTGAAAGAGGCATGCAAAGTTAACATTTCAGATCAAAGCAAAGTCATCAACCTGAAAGAAACATTGCTTTATTTCTTTCTTCTCAGATATTACTCAAGCGGCTGGGTATTTCCAACAGTTTCTCATAAACAATGGAAGGCAAGTGATGCTCAGTCACTGAGCACATTCAAGGCTGAAACTCAGATCTTGGTAGAAGAAATGAGGATTGGGTGGGAGCATAAACTTGATCATAGGATCTGTATGACCTATTCATGTTCTGACTTCTTATGTCATTTTTGTTTACTGAGTTTACTCAATTATGGCATGCTTGCTTATTCCCTGCAAGAATTTTGGCATCAACTGATTTGCAATAGTAAGCCAGAGCTATAAAGCTGTTGGTGTGTGCAAAAGCCAATCGTTTATTGCAGTTACAATGTATGTTTAGCACCTGCGACAATAAATGAATTTTCTTTCAGAATCTAGGAAGCAGAATCAAGATATTGCTGAAATATTTTGTTGATTTCTTTCAAAACATGGTTCAAACTTTGTCTGTATGGAATAATAAAAAATTGATTTACAACCTAGAAATGTTTTGAAACTTAAGGGGATATTATAATCAGGGGGATATTATAATCACAAATACTAAATCTTCGCATGTCATTTAGAATTGGATTATGAAATAGACATGTTCCCAGTTGTGCATATTGTGCAGTTGGGCCAGCACTTTTGGCATAGCAGTTAACCCAAGCCTTTTGCAGTGCTGACGATCGGGACTGGGGTTTGACTCCTGCACTGTCTGTAAGGAATTTATATGTTCTCCCCAGGTTTGCGTGGGTTTTCCCCAGGGGCTCCGGTTTCCTTCCACTATTCAAAAATGTGTCAGGGGTTGTAGGACAATTGGGTGGTATGGGCTCAAGGGGTGAAATGGCCTGTTACCGTGCTGTATGTTATGTCTAAATTTAAATTTTAAAATGTAAAAAAAATTAAATTTAATTTTGAGAGTAAATTTTAATAATTTAATTGTAACAACTGAAGATTAAATGAATTAAATAAAATGTTTTTTTTTTGATTTTTAACTACCGAACATCACTTTAAATTCTATACCAAATTATTTTTTTAAAAAATCATGAATTGTCAATTTCTTTGCACACTAAGTGTTTCAAAAAAACTTTTATATGCCTGCTATGACATAGGCAAAAATGATCTCAATTTGAAAAGCTTCCTCTAATTAGGCTTAAACCAGGGCAATCTCTATTCTTATTTATTCAGTCAGGTGGTATGGCCATTTTTTTGCGCACACTATCAGCTTTCAGTAAAAAAAATATTTTTAGACCTGAGTTAGTATTCAAGAAACTCTACTCTGCCAAAAGTATTCATATGAATCTTTTTAATTGGATTAACCAATTACCCCAGATTGGGTTGATATCATTGAATTATATACAGTAACATTTACAATGGTATCATATGAAATGATTAAAGTAGCCCAAACAATGAGAATATATGCAATATCCTCACTAATTTAAACTTTATTTTCAAGGCACTGCATATGTATCAGTTTGAAATTTAATAAGCAATTAAGTTGAATATTCTGATACTTATCAATCCAATTTAACTCAAGTAACAAAGTATATGAAATCTGAAATTTCAAAATTTTAATCATCTTTATTCATAATGAGGCTTGGACAATTACTTGGCGTAGCAACTAAGCATTAAAGACTTTTTCATTTGAAAATTACTTGCATCCAAACTTTTTATCTTCTTGCATTTAGTGAAGCATACTTTGGATGTGTTCAAAGCACAAGTCTGATTCATCAGATAGCTTTTGTTATTTGCAGTGAAAGGCCTGGACCTTGGAACTTAGACTTCACAGCAACTCATACAGTAGCTGTGGAAAGAGAAACAGCAATGATAGTCCTGATATTCTCCCCAATGAAGAAAGCTGCATTTGTACCTCTGCCAGTTTCTATTGTGTGCAAAGCTTAAAAGGATTGGAGGCAACACAGTAGTTAATGCCACATACTTTCCTCTCCTTGCCTGCTATTGTGCATTGTAAGGAAGGAACAATGGAAATGTACCTAGATGAGGTGAATGGAAGGGTCAAGATTTCAAATGTTGAATCAGGGTAGCTGAGAGAACTGAATTTTTATTGCTTTATTAGAAAAATACACGTGAATGTAATTACTTTTAAGCTTATTTTTCAGTTGCATTAGGCCTGTTCATTAGAGTCTGCATAGATATCTCCAAAATAGCTCTCACGTTGGCAGCAGGGACCTATGTATTTCACAAAAGAGCCAGTCTTCAGCCAATTCAGTTCACCATCTGATGTCAAGAATTGGTTGAGTACACTGGATGCAGCAAAAACCTTCGAGCCGGATATCATTGGACTGTAGATGTACACTGTGACAGTACAGATTCTATCACCAACGTGTACATGTACAGATTGTAGTGCAGGATGACTGTGATTGGCTGAGAGTGTAGCCACACCTACTGGCAGGCCTTAAAGGATTGCTCTTAGCCAGACCAGGTCATTCTGGACTGGTCGACCTACATGTGATATGCTCCATTGTTTTAGTTAATAAAAGCCTTGGTTTGGATCAATAAGTCTTTGGTTCTTTCGACATGCTCGACATACACCATAAACTGTTACACTCAAAAGCTGGCTGCATCTCTAGCCAAGCTATTTCAGTACAGTTCATCACTGGCATCTACCCACCAATATTGAAGATTGTCCAGGAATATCCTGAATATTAAAAAAAAAGCAAGACAAATCTAACCCATCTAATTTCTGCTCTGTCACCTTCCAAGTAATAGAAGGTATACAGTAAAACCCCAGTTATCTGTAATTCAAGCAATTGGCAACTTCAAGCAACGGGCAAAAACAAAACCATATTTTTTTAAAAAAAAATTTAAATAAATAAATAAATAAATAGAAATTCCACATTATAAAAGTAAATGTTTCTCTGATGTAACATATACACCTTTGGTGAAGATAAGAGCAAATATATGTTCAGCCAGCAGAATGTCGTGGTTGTGATTTGCTCGTAGCAGCAGTTTAAATAAAGTTGTATTTTAATAACATGAAGTAGTCAAGGATGAAAAGCTGGTTGATGCCATTCAACGTTGGGGTGACTCCTTAAGGAGTCTCCTTATACCTCCTTATTAAGAGACTTTATCTTTATTAGTTATATTAGTAAACCTTTATTGGAAACTTGGGGTAGATGGGGGTTGATTATCTATACTGTTCATCATTCAGGTGGCTCTGTGGAGGAGAATGAACCTGCAGATACAATGATGGTTTAAATGTTTGCAAAGAATGTGACTAAAAATAAAGTAAAATGCTTTAAAGTTTATATATTCATGCCCATGAAGTTTGTTCAAAGTACAGTATAGTATTTTTGTCTTTCAAACTATTTATTCTTAATGCATGTGTATTAGTTAGGCATTTTAAGAGTGTCTCAAACTACCAGAAAAATCACTAATCCAGCATCTACCAATCCCCATAAGCTCTGGATACCATAGGTTTTACTTTTTTTTTGTTTCTGTGAAACAAAATAGCACTTGCTCATTTGTAATTTGCTCTCCAATGTTCAATTTATACCTTTCCAGTACAACTCAGCTCCAGCTCTAATTAAGCCTTGGTTCAAACTTGGAAAAAAAAGTATTTTGTCAGGACAAAGTGACTGCATTTAACAATAAAAGAACATTGACCAAATTTAGTGTGCTGGACCTTACCATCTACAGTTACTACAACAGTGACCTTCCTTTAACCATAAAGTTAGAAGTGGGGATGTTTGTAGTTGATTGTGCAATGTTCAATTCCATTTGCAGTTTAGCAAATAAGGCAGCCCAGGACTGCACAGAGCAAATCTTTAACTGTTTCCAAAGTTGCATTCATTCTACCAAAAGCCAACCAATGACCAGCTCCAGAGAGGGTGAGGCTGACTACTTAGACCTGACATTCAATACTAAGTCACCATTATCAACATTCTGAAGCCAAAATTAACTAGTAACAAAACTGGACCCAATCATATAATTACGGTGACTGTCAACAAAGACCAGAGGTTGGGCATCCTTTGGAAACTGACTCACTTCTTGACATTCTGAACCTTTTCATCCTCTATAACAAACATTATGCAGAGGCGACTCCAGAGATGAAGGGGTAGCCTTTGAGGAGAGATTGAATTACCTGAGACTATACTTACTGGAGTTTAGAGGAATGAGATGGGATCTTATTGAGACAAGTTCCTTATGAAAGGCTTAGATAAGATAAAACCAGAAAAGTTGATTCCATTGATAGGCAAATTTATAACCAGGGGACAGAGCCTCCAGATTTGAGGGAGAGAGAGGAGGGACTGCTTCTCCCAGAAAATCTATGGAATTCTCTGCCTGAGGAAGTGGTAGAGGCTTCCTTATTAAATATATTTAAGACACAGATAGATAGATCTTTGCATATTAGGGAAATCAAAGTTGATAGATAAAACATTGTGTAATTGGTTTGTCCATGCCCAGATCAGCCTTGATTTTACTGAATAGAGGGACAGATGCTCTGGGCCAGATAGCCTGTTCATGCTCCTATTTCTTATTTTCTTCTTATGTTGCTAAAATCAGAAGACTGAGGAATGTTCTTTACTTATTCTCACATATCCTCTGTAACTGGATCCTTGACTTTCTCATTGGAAGACCACAGTTAGTACAAATTGGAAACTATGTCTCCTCCTCACTGATTTCCACACAGGTGCACCCCAAGGATGCGTGCTTTTCCCTCTGCTCTACTCATTATACACCCATGACTTTGTGGCCAGGCACAATTCCAGAGCTATCGACAGGTTTGCCAATGACACTACAATTGTTGGAAGAATCACAAATGGTGATGAAGAAGTGTACAGGTGGGAGATAGATCAGCTCATTGAATGGTGTAATGACAACAACCTTGTGTTCAACGTCAGCAAAACCAAGGAGATGATTGAAGTCAGGGGAACATAATCCAACCTTCATTGAGGGCTCAATAGTGGAGAGGGTCAACAACTTCAAATTCCTGGCTGTCATTATCTATGAGGATCTGTCCTGGTGCCTCCATGATGTGGCAATTGCAAAGAAGGCTCAACAGCGGCTATACTTTGTGAGATGTTTGAGGAGATTTGTTACTTCACCAAAGACTCTCATAAACCTCTACAGGTGTACAGTGGAAAGCATTCTGGCTGGTTGTATCACTGTCTGGTATGGAGGTGCCAAGTCTCTGGTAAAGAATGAATTTCAAAGGGTTGTTAACTCAGTCTGCGACATGACAGGCACCAGGCAACACTCTATTGAGAACATTTACATGAGGTGGTGTCTTAAAAAAGCAGCCACTATCCTCAAAGACCCCCACCACCCAGGCCATACCCTCTTCACTCTGCTACCATTGGGGAAAAGGTACAGGAGCCTCAAGATGAGCACTCAGTGGCACCAGGACAGCTTCTTCCCAGCTGCCATCAGATTCTTGAATGATCAATGAACCAAACACACTGCCTTACATTTTGTGCCTATTATTTTAATTTTTTATAGTAATGTTATAAGACAAATCACCAAATTTTGCGACTTGCACACAATAAATTTTGATTCTGATTCTGACTTCTCCACATATATACAGCTCCAAAATACAAGTTGAATTCATCCACCAGTATAAACATTCATTTCCTGCACTACCATTGATCTTTAGTATTTCCCATTGATAATTTTTACTTCAATTGGTTACCCAAATAGCTCCAACACCACCTCTCAGACCTGCAACCTCTACCAGAATGTAGGTCAAAAGGAGCACCTGCCAAGCAACTTCACTATCAGTTGGTTTGGAGCTCATCGATTAATGCTGGCAGTGACTGGTCTTTCCATCAGGCAAGAAGGATACACTGTAAAATCTAACCAAATTCTTATTTGGATATTCAGATTGGATTTCAGTGATATAACAAGGAGCTGGTTTTATAAATACTGTATATTGATGATTCTTTCATTGTTTGAGAATCAAAATCTTGGAAATTCTTGAATTTGGACTACAATGGTTCAAGAATGTAATTCAAACTATCTTGTTAATGGTAATATTACAGGGCTGTGAATGTTGGCCTCCCTAACTCTGGCCTTAGTTAAGAATGAATTATTTTTCAATCTCTGAAGGAGCATTGGAAAAATGAAAAAAAAAAGGCATACACAGCCTGAAGGAACATTTTAGTGTTGACAAATTTTTAAATGTAGACATAACATGCCCTTCCAGCCCACGAGCCTTTGCCACCAAAATAACCCAATTAATCTACAATCCCGTACATTTTGAAGGGTGTGAAAAAACCAATGAAGATACATCAGGAGTGTACAAACTCCATACAGACAGTGCCAGATTTGAACCAATGTCTCTAGTATTGTAATAGCATTCATCTATGATAACCATACCACACAAGAAGTGAATGGGCTAAAAAATTTATTTCATTTGTACAATCTTCTTGGTTCCTACTTGGTTTCAAATTGCAGTTCATTAAAAAGAGTCTGTAACAGTTTTACCTGAGGTGACTATTGTGTACTAATTGTCCACGGACAGTAAAATTTATTTTTAGCAGCAATTACATTGCATTCATTGCACCTACAGATGCAGAAAAACACAAAAACCCACAGATGTTGAAATCCTGAGAAAACGATGAACTGCTGAAGGTACTCAATGGATCAGTCAGCTTCCAAGGGTGGAAATGGTCCATCAGTTTTGAGTTGGGAATTTTATTGAGACTAAAGTGTTAAAGGCAAAATGATATCATGTATCCAAAGGGGAAACAATGATAGGGATGGGCTGAATGGTCATAGGGTATTGGACCAAAGATGGAAGAGTTGGAGAGGCAGGAAGAATGGAAGAGGGAGAGAGCTTAGTGGGATTTAGCAAATGGTAGGAATTAGAGAGAAAGCAAGAATAGCAGTAAGTAGAGATGGAAGCACTGGAACCTAATAGAGGTGGAGGTTGTCTCACATGAGAAAATTGAAACTCCTGCTGTTATGTTTAAAGATAACCAAGAGGAATATGATACATTATTCCTCAAATTATGGATGCAGATGTGACAAGCATAAAACATTCAATGCAATAAAATCTTCAAACACAATTGAAACTCAATTAAAATTGCCCCTTATTTCCATTTTGCTCAATAATCAGTCCCCCTGAAATGTTTAAGTTCTTTAACTTTGACTTCTCCAGTTTCCATTAAACACTTCCCTCTCTCTCTTTCCTATCTCTCTGTCTTATTCCCTCCAGCTCCCTATCCTTCCTTTCCCTCTTCATTCAGAGGGATACCCCACCCGATCACTTCTCAACTTTTATCTCGTCTACTCTCCCACCTATATCCACTTCATACTCATTAGCCTAAGAACCTCCCACTGCTCCCACCTCCCTCCTATCCTCTCCTCACCCCTCTCTTTTATTCAGGCATCTGCCTGCTTTTTGCTCACAACTTGAGGAAGGCTCATCCCAAAATGTTGGTCACCCTTTACTTCCCATAGATGCTGTGTGACCTGTTAATTTTCTCCAGCACTTTTGTGTATTGCACAACAATCACAGCATCTGCAGACTTTCCTCTAATTACCTTAACTTACTTGAACGGCATTTACCATTACTTTAGAGCCTGTGGCCAATGAACTTGAATCCATTATTTTACAAGGCAGCTGCATAGCATGTCAGTGCTAGAATAGAAAATGGTAAACTGTATAAGGCTAGGAATTAAAATCTCTTAAGCTGAGTACAGGTGGGCATTTTAACAGTCTAATCACCATCTACATTAAAATTGAGGCAATAGATAATATTGATTATCTTTTGCTTTTGCTTTCATAATTTTGTGGAAAAAAATGAAATATTATCATAACATCTTGAGCCACTCTACCCACTAACATTCAAAAACTGATAATTATTGCACACAAGAAAATAGTAAATCGATGTTTTGATCAGATTTCAGTTGAACAATTAACTCACATTCATTCACTTTAGTCCTTCTTCCAAAATGTCTTGAACTAATGAAAATTGTACCTGGCTTAATTTGTGGTGAACATAGTAGTATTAAAATGGATATTAATAATATTTGGTCCATTCATCCATACTAACTAAAAGACAATGTTACTCATTTTCTTGGTTTTCTATATTTTTGAATAATTTATAGAATATAAACAAAAAGTATTCATAAATATCCAATTTTACCTGAAAATTTGGATGAAATTAGAATTATTGATTTATTTTGCAACAATTGATTTACAAAGAACCCAGTTAGACAATGCTTAAACCCTGTAATTTATTTTCAGAATACCTTTACAAGGTATATTTGTTCACTGAGCAGGATATATGTGTATGTAGAACAGACACATACCAAATTCTATAATACAGTTCAACAGTGCAAAGCAACATACTATTCTGATAACAACAAGAAAGAAACTATAGTTGAATTTGGATATGGCTGTTTTCTATCTAATATATATTCTGTCTCACAAAATTGGGGAGAAGAGAGAGAGTTCAGAGTGGGATGTGTCCTTTAATATTTTGGCTAGTTTGCTAAGTCTTCAAAATCCTGATGGCTTGCCTTTGGTCCTGAAGGCTTCTATAATTAATGTACCTTTATGTCATTAACAACTTTATTTCATTGTCCCAACCTCCCTAAAACCAGATTGTTTATCAATTCAATAGAAAAAAAATCACCCAGAAATAAACTTTACTACAATAATTTTCTATTAATAAATTATTCAGTAAGTAGAAGTAAAATAGAAATAATAACAAGGAATCAAATGCCTCTGTCTCTATTTGAATGATATAAAAAAAATCCTTTCATGTTTGCTCAAGAGTTTGAATAGGAATTAAAATATTAAAGTAAAAAAATTGCTCAAGTGAATGGTTTATAAAGTAATAACCTAGACTGGCCAGGAATATATCTGATATGCACATGATGTATCTAACATTCTGGATTAAATGTGTGGGGAGAGTCCCTTATTAATCCAGACAAAATATATCTTGAAAGTCAAAAGCTTTATAGCTCGCAAGTGAATATGTGGTTTGCAAGTGTGCAAGTGTATTTTGCGCTTTAAAATTATTTTGCTTATGGTGGCATGCTGCCGTGGCAATTGGGTCAGTGCACCAGGTGGCGAGCGCAACCAGGAGCCAGCAGACCATGCAGCGGCACTGGCCCCAGCAAGTGACGCGGCAGATGTATGGCGAAGGCAGCAAAGGTGCCAGCATCCCCAACCTGGCACTGGCCCCCGATGCACAGCCAACGGCTTGGGGATAGCGCGCGGGGAAGAAGGCATTGCAATGCAAGAAGAGGGCCTGCACGTGGGAAACCCACTATTGTTGTTGGGGCAAATGTCGGGAACGCTAACAGTATAAAAGCTGGGCTTCAGCCCCAATAAAACATAGAGCTATACCTCGCTACACCTGAGTGTGTCTTTCATCGAGTAGTGGGTGGCTACGATTGGTGACCCCACTGCTTTAGATGGCATCGAAACCCAGTGATGAGTGAGCTGGCAGCAGTCCACGCAGTCGCCCCAAAGCTCCTGACCTTCTGGACGAATCAGCCCACGTCTGGTTCAACCAGGTTGAGGCACAGTTTTAGATCTGACAGATTACAGCGGAGTCCACTTGGTACTATCACATGGTGAGCATCCTGGACCCGGACACGATGAACCAGATGGCCAATTTCATTCAGGGGCTCCCGTCGGAAGGTGCCTACACTGCCATCAAAGAGCTGCTTATTGATACTTTTGGGCTCTCACGGCAGGAGAGAGGGACACATTTGTTCCACTTAGACTGGCTGGGGGACAGATCTCCATCGGCCCTGATGAACGATATGCTGGCCCTCTTGGGGAAGCATGAACCCTGCATAATGTTTGAGAGGGCATTCCTAGAGCAATTACCTGAAGATGTCAAATTGCTCCTGGCAGACGCAGACTTCAGTAACCGCCGGAAACTCGCACCAAGAGTGGACATCTTGTGGAATCAAAACAGAGAGTGCTAGGCATCTGTGGGGCTCATCGCCAAACCCCGCAGCCAGACCCGGACTAAACCACAGAAGGAGCAGCAACTCCACAATGGAGGAGAGCCGAACAACCAGTCATGCTTCTACCACCAGCGATGGGATAATAGAGCCCACTGATGCTGACCAGCATGCCCGTACCAGGAAAACACCGGGGACAGCTATTGCTTATGACCATGATGGCTGGCCAACAAGATAGCCTCCTATATGTGAGGGACTGTCAACCATGGTAGATGTTCCTCTGGACACAGGAGTGGAGGTCAGCATCCTGCCTCTCTTGGGGAAGGAAATCAGAAACAGGCAAGTGAGCCCCATGTTGAGAGCTGCCAACAACAGCATGATCAGGATCTATGGCACACATAGGGTCCGACTGCAGTTGGGAGGCAGCCTCTTCTCACGGGCGTTCACTTTGGCAGCAGTGGGACAAATGGTCCTTGGGGCAGATTTCCTGTTGGTGGACCTGAAGGGCCGGAGATTCATCCATGCAAAGATATTCCAGACCTTCCCTCTCAAGGGCACTAGATTCTCAGCTCCCCAGCTGGATTCGGTGCAGCATTCCACAGATAAGCATGCCAAGATCTTCATGGAGTTCCTGACAGTGATTACCCCCCAGTTCTCCTCGAAGATTCCCAGACACGGAGTGCAACATCACATCCTGACCCAGGACCCACCACTCCACACAAGAGCCAGACAACTGCTCCCAGAAAAGCTCCAACTAGCTAAGGAAGAGTTCAAAATGCTGGAAGAACTGGGCATAGTACGGCGTCAGGCAACCCATGGGCTTCTCCCCTGCACATGGTGGCCCAAAGCCACTGGGGGTTAGAGACGGTGTGGCAACTATCGCTGGCTTAATGAGGCCACTATGGCGGATGGCTACCTCATGCCCACATATACAGGACTTTGCGGCCAACCTCCATGGGGCAGTAATTTTCTCTAAACTGGACCTCATGCGGGGACACCATCAGATCCCCATAAACCCTGACATCTCCAAGATAGCCATGATCACCCTGTTCAGCTTGTTTGAATTCCTGTGAATGTTGCACAAATCTTCCAGAGGCTGATGGACATGATGGTCCAAGACTTGGATGGCACTTTTGTCTACCTTGACAGCATCCTGGTGGTGAGCAAACACTGGCAAAAACACTTGGTGCACCTGTCCTACGTCCTCACCTGGTTGAGTGAGTTTGGACTGACAATCAACCTAGCCAAATACCAGTTTGGGTTGGACATCATTGACTTGTTGGGCCATGGGATAGCCAAGGAAGGGGCCACACTACTACCCAGCAAGGTGGAGGACATCCAAAAGTTTCCTAGGCCCAACACAACCAAGGGACTGCAGGAGGTTATGGGGAAGACCAACCTTTAACACAGATTCATCCCTTCAGCGGCCAGAATCATGGCATGGCAGACAAAGCCAAGGATGTAACCTGGAATACAGTGTCAGTGGAGGCCTTTGTAAAATCCAAGGAAGCACTAGTGGGTGCCACTCTTTTGGTACACCCCAGGGCAGACACTTCAACAGCCCTGATGGTGGTCACCTTAGGAATGGTAAACGACGGAGTTCTGGAGCAGCAGATCAGAGGGATCTGGTGGCCATTGGCGTTCTTCAGTTGGCATCTGTGACTTCTAGAACTGAATTACAGCACTTTCGACAGGGAGCTACTGGCACTGCACCTAGCCATCCACTACTTCCAATACTTCCTTGAGGGAAGAACTTTTACACCCTTCACTGACCACAAATCCCTGGCAAAAATCTCAGAACCTTGGTCAGCTCACCAACAGCATCATCTGTCATATATCTCCAAGTACACCATGGATGTGCAACACATCTCGGGCAAAGACAACATAGTGGCAGACACACTGTCCAAGCAGAACATCCACATGCTATTGAAGGGAGTGGATTTTGTGGCACTGGCAAAGGCTTAATAAGATGATGAGGAGATGCTCCAGTACAGAACAGACATATCAGGACTGCAAATCCAGGACATCCCAGTTGGCGCAGGTAACACCACCCTCCTGTGTGATTTGGCCATTGGACAGGTCAGACCTATTGTCCCCGTGGCTTGGAGGTGACAAGTTATTGATTTTATCCATGGGGTGGCTAACCCATTCATCAGGACCATGGTACAACTGGTGGCCAGCAAGTGTGTGTGGCATGATCTCCAAAAACAAGTCAGCAGGTGGATGAAGTCATGCATGCAGTGCCAGATAGCCAAGGTGCAGTGGCACACCAAGACCCCTCTGCTGAACTTGGGGTCCATGGAGCGAAGGTTTGACCACATACATGTGGACATCATGGGACCCTTACCAGTATCCAAGGGGTTCCTCTACTTGTTTGCAATGGTCGATCACTTCACCAGGTGACCAGAAGTAGTCCAGATGGCAGACACATCCATGACTTCCTGCGCCAGAGCCCTCATCTCCTCCAGGGTGGCATGGTTTAGCATTCCATCCACATTACATCGGACAGAGGACCCAATTCACCTCCATCATCTGGTCCAACCTCGCGAGACTGTGGGCTGCTCAGCTACACCACACTACAGCCTATCAGCAAATGGGCTGGTGGTGCGCTTCCACAGACACCTCAAGTCCACACTCATGGACCAGACTACAAGGACCCAACTGGGTGGATGAGCTACCATGGGCACTTCTGGGGATCTGCATTGCACCCAAGGAGGACCTCAACACCTCTTCTGCAAAACATGTGTACAGAGCTCCACTGGTGGTACCCAGGGAATTCGCACTATCCCTAGACAAGCAACCAGATGATACAGCAGCACTCCTCCGCAAGCTATGGGAATGAGTTGGCAATCTGGCCCCGACTCCACTGACCAGTCATGGACAAGTGAGGACCAATATACCCAAAGACCTGTAGGTTTTTATCTGCAGGGGTCCACACTGTCCACTGCTACAGAGTCCGTATGAGGGTCCATTCCAGGTCATACAAAACAATGGCACCACTTTCCAATTGGAGGTTGGAGGCAAGATGGAGGTCTTCACTACGGACAGGTTGAAGCCGGCACACCTGGACCTTGCATGCTCCGTCAAGACGCCAGTACCACACAAGAGAGGCAGACTGCTAAAGACAACAGAGAAACTGCCTTCGGACATCAAAGACAAAACTGCCGGTTCTGGGGGATCGGGTCATGTATTGACATGCCATGGCAGTTGGGTCAGCACTTTGGCTGGTGATTGCAACCAGGTGTTAGCAGACCGTCCTGCTACACTGGCCCCAGCAAGCGAACTGGCAGCCATATGATGAAGGCAGCAGAGGGGCCAGTATCCTCAACATGGCGCTGGTCTCCACTGCACAGGCAACAGCTTGGAGATAGCACGCGGGGAAGAAGGGGGAATAACGTGTTGAAAACCCACTATTGTAATGCAGGTGGAGACATCAGTCGATGGGGCAAATGGTGGGAAGGTCAACAATATAAAAGCCAAGCTCCAACCCCAATAAAACACAGACCTATGCCTCACTACACCTGTGTGTGTCTTTCTTCAAGTAGCGTGTGGCTACGTGCTGATCATTTCTAGGTCACTTAGGAACCACTGGGCCCTTCTGCATCCTATTTACCTCAATTCGGCTGACATTTATCTGATGTCAGATATCCACTGCTTAAGATTGTCCAGTGTGCAGTGACTTTTTTCATATTTACCAGCAGAAAATTTTTTATCATGTTTCAATCTGCAACACACCTAGCAAAATGTTGGCCAAGAGATATGAATTACCAGAACCCCTCTGGCAACATAAATGGTAACCTTACTGGTTGGACACAAAAAGGGGTCAAAGTTTACAGCCAACTCCCCCATGCCATTGAATGCTACATCCACCCAAAGCCAATATCATTTTGCGGTTGTTTACCTGAAGTCACCTTACAATTGGTCACCTGAAGTCACATGAACCAGTACCTGGGTCAGCCCCCAGGTGTCAGGTATAAAACCCAACCTTGTGCTCCTGCCACTCTCTTTCTTCTTTGGCCTCTTGCTGAGGAACTACCTGAGCCTCTCCAGTGGCCAATCACAAATAGTTCTGGAGAACGAACCAATTGTGAGGTATGTTGATGGGTAGGGGTTCTCTTTCACATGCACCTGCAATGGAATCATCATTAGTCGTCTGATCTAATTTGTCAGTAGCTTCAGTAAATTGAGTGCTTATCGGGTGAGGGGTGGGAGGTATGTTGTTTTAACCCTCTGTCCTTCTGGTTATTTGTTGCTGAGGTAACTTGCCTCAGAGCAAAATTGGTTGTTAGTGAATGTATGTATTGAACTGGGAATTCACTACTAGTGTGATGCTCTAAGGACTGGCTCCTCCCAAGACTCCACCCTACACATATCCCCATATAAACCCTGGACCCCTGCCAAAACCCCAGTTCAGATAACAGACCATGTGTGCCATTCTTACTGAATAAAACGTGTTGTACTCTCTCTGGTCTTGAGTACTCTCTGTTGCGTTACAATTTCATTCAATAAAGAACGGGATGGAAGCGCTGTTGAAGCCCATGATGCTCCTCATTGAAACTCTGTCCCCGGAGGGCCCAAAAGAGTTATGTACCGGCTGGAGTGCTTCCAAATGTACCCGTCAGCCATGCAAGAGGTCTACTCAATGAATGAGGTCAAGTGGTTGGTGGTTCTCTCTCACATCAGACCAAAAGGATTCCCAATCTTCAGGGACTGTATGACTGTTGAGAAGCTGAAAATCTGCTATATGAGGCCCCAAAACATCATCCTTGCAAGGCATCAACTCTCGCAATGGAAACGGCAGCCAGGCGAGTCCACTGAGAACTATGTCCTCATCCTACGAGCACTCGCGAAGAACTGTTGGTATGAGGATGGCTAGGCCTTCAAATGGGAGGATTAGCAGATCCGGGGTGCTCCGGTCACTGGGGTGTGGTCCAAATAAATTTGGCAGTGGTTGTTGGAGAAAGGGAGCGTAGTGCAGCCTGACAACATACTACTGGCCAAGTAGATGGCCCAACTGGGGGCTGACAATTTGGAAGTCAGCAGCACCCTTCATGAGTACCTGGGTACCAGAGAGACGCCACATGCTGCATCAACCGTAACGTCAGAAGCCTTAGGGCCTAAGGGATGTTTCTTCTGCAGTTGGTAAAATCACCCAAGAATTTGATGTCCAACGAATGACTCTATCTGCTCCGGTTGAGCTAAAAAGGGGCACTGAGTGAAAGCCTGCAGGGTAAGGGGGAGCACGGAGAGGTCCAACACATGCGCAACCCCTGATGAGCCGACTGAAGTGAGCCCGAAACATAAACCCCCACCCTCTCCGTGCCATTGTTGTATATCATGTCCTTCCTGTGGGGCCATGCAGTGAGAGCAGCAATGCGGGAAAACCTGCTGGCTGTCTTGATGTGTTTTATAACCGACACCACCTTCATCAGATGAGGAAAGAGAGCGTCAATCTTGCGTGGTCTTTGCCATCTTTTCAGTGTTCAAATTCTGCGCTATCAACAGTGTTGGAAGAAGGAGGAGGGCTGCCATCTTGCCATGCCTCGTTGACCCCGCCATCTTGTCTGCACAAGCAACTCCAGCGAGGGGAACGACAGCGTCTCTGGAGTCTTGGTAGCAATGGTGTTGGACCAGGAGATACCATACCAAATGAACAATTCCACGACAAATGTGAGGGTTAACGGGCATAAACCAAAATGCTTAATTGACTCTGGTTCAACTGAGAGCTTCATAGACACTGAGACAATCTAAAATCTCAATCACAAAGTGGATCCCACTAATTATCATATTTATTTAATTTCACAGATGCAGTCGATAAATATTCAAGAACATGCATGGTTCATTTATCTTTACAGGAGGGATAATTCCGTAAGTTCAACAGTATGTACTTAAGAATTTATGTGCTCTGGTTTTGCTGGGTCTTGACTTCTTGTGTCCCTTGAGAAACGTTTGACCCTGGAGTATTCTGGTCCTCTCCCTCCCATTACGGTTCAGAACGTAAGGCCTAAAAACTAATGCCATTTGCTATCTCTCCAAACTGAATATAGATCCAACCCTTCTGTTCCCCAATCTGAGTACTGATTGCAGACCAACTCCTACAAAAAGCAGGCACTACAGAGCAGAGGACCGGGCATTCATCAAGGCTGAGACACAATGACTGCTTGATGAGGATATTATTGAGCAAAGTACCAGCCCCTGGAGAGCACAGGTGGTTGTTCTAAAAGGGGAAGAAAAGTCCAGGTTAGTAATTGACTATAGTGAAACTATGAATCGCTTCGCACTCCTGGATGCATACCCCCTCCCTTGTATTTTGGACAGGGTGAATGAAATTGGGCAATACAAGATCTATTCGACCATCGACCTTAAAATTGCTTACTACCAATTGCCAATCCGTACTAAGGACCGTCCCTACATCACCTTTGAGTCTAACAGGAGACTCTATCAGTTCCAAAGGGTCCCGTTTGGTGTAATAAATTGGATCTCAATCTTCCAGAGCCAGATGGATTGAAAAGTAGATAAATATAAGTTGAAGGCCACCGTCCCATACCTCGACACCATTGCCATTTGTGGCCACACTCTGGAGGACCATGACACCAACCTCCAGAACTTTCTCCACGGAGCTAAAACCCGGAACCTCACTTACAACATCAGTAAGTGCATGTTCAGGGCTAGACGCCTAGCCATCTTGGGCTACATGGTAGAGAATAGCATCATTGGGTCTGAACCCGACAGGATATGCCCCATGCTGGAACTCCCGATCCCGAGGACCATGAAGGCTTTGAGGAGGTGCCTGGGCTTCTTCTCAATGGGTCCATCAATATGTTGATAATGTCCACCCCCTCTTAAAAACAACTTCTTTTCCACTGACAGCCAAAGCTCAAACAGCTTTCAACTATGTCAGAAGCCACAAGGTAAAGGCCACCATGCATGCGGTGGACAAAAATGTACCTTTCCAGGAGGAAAGCAATGCTTCAGACATAGCCCTGGCTGCAATCCTTAATCAAGTAAGTAGGCGAGTTGCATTTTTTTCCAGGACCCTACAAGGCCACGAGCTTTGTAATCTATCAGAGGAGAAAGAGGCACAAGCCATTTTAGAGCCCATCAGGCACTGGAGGCACTACCTGGTGGGTAGGAAATTCACCCTCCTCACGGACCAGCAATTGGTGACATTCATGTTCAACAACATAAAATGAGGCAAAATAAATAATGACAAAATCGTTCGGTGGAGGATTGAACTCTCCATCTACAACTACGATATAGTCTACTGACCTGGTTCCCTTAATGAGCCTCCAGATGCCCTGTCCAGAGGAAGCTGTGCCTCTGCACACACCAGGCAGTTGCCATCCAGGCTTCACTTGCATGGCTCATTTTGTCAAGGCATGCAATTTACCCTACTTGATTGAGGATGTCAGGCAAATGACCAGGTCATGTCAGATCTGCACAGAGTGCAAGCCACACTTCTACCATCCCAGAAAGGTGCACCTGATAAAGGCATCCAGGCCACAAACTGGAACGTTCTTTCCCTCTGTCATTGATGAGGACTCTTGTTTCCCATTTGCCATTCCCTGCCCAGACACATCCATGCCATCCATCACTAGGGCCCTAGACCCTATTTTCACCATGTTCAGGTATCCCAGCTAAATCCATAGTGACTGGGGGTCATCATTTATGAGTGAAGAGCTACACCAATTCCTGTTGGAGAGAAGCCCTGCATCCAGCAGGACAACTAACTATAAGGCCTAAGTGAATGGACAGATTGAGAAAGAGAAGCTACGGTTTAGAAGGCCTTAAAATTGGCCCTACGGAAAGGATTTCCAGACTCGTGGTGGCAGAACTTCCTACCCACTCCATTAGGTTGCTACTTTGCACTGCAACCATTGCAACTTTTGAGAGAGGGTCAACATCAAGGACAACCCTCCCATCTTGGCTTACAGCATCAGGTCCAGAGTGAGTGCGTGAGTGGAAGCAAATCTGACCCCATAGTCGGGAAGGTGCACCTACTCCATGCCAACCCCATTCTGCCTATGTGGCATACCCGGATGGCAGGGAGTACACTGCCTTGATCAGGGACCTGGCACTTGCCAGAACTGAGAGTCCACCAACTCAAGGGGGCCAGGACTCTGACCTACTCAGGATTAGCGGAGAAACGCCAAGGGGCTCAGGAAGTGGCTCCAGCCATCCCTCAACCAGAGTCAGATCACCCATGCCCTGAGGCCCCAGAACTACAGGAGGCTCAGGAAGACCAGGGCCAAGCAGCAGTGTGGTGCTCTTCCCGCATTTCCAGACCTCCTGAAAGGTTGAACTTGTAAATATTGTAAATATTTTTTTTGACCGTCCGATCTTTTCTCTTTTCACCTGCAGGCTTCATTCAAAAGGAAGGGGTGAATGTAGTGAATTGGGAATTCACTACTGGTGAGATGCTCTAAGGACTGGCTCCTCCCCTGTCTCTGCCCCCCGCATTATCCTGATCTAAACCCTGGACCCCTGCCAAAACCCCAGTTCAGTCCAGGACCATGTGTGCCATTCTTATTGAATAAAAGTGTGTTGTGCCCTCTCAGTCTTGAGAACTCTCTGTCAAGTTACAATGTGTATGTTTCCTGTTGCATATCTGTAGCCTGTTGTAAATAAAGTTCTTGGTTTAATACTACTATTCGTCCAGAGATGTCACTTTTTTTTTAAACACATCGAATTTGTTCCCTACCACAAATTGCCATGAGAGCAATGTTCAAGGAGTAACAATCAGGTTACAGCGGGTTTCAGCGATGTCTTGGAACAGGGCCAAAAAACTGGGCTACACATGTAGAGGGAACAAGTGCGAGGTTCCGCAGTCTGGCTAGCTTGCTGGCAGAGCATGGCAAGCCGGTGGACTGATTAAATAGCCTGGACTCACAAGGGGAGGAGATTGGGCACAGAATTGTGGTTCTTTGGTAATAACAAGAGCCAGAAAGGTAGCTTTTGATTGCTGGCAGCATTTCTAAGGCACCGACCTGAAGCCCCACGGAGAAAGGATCAGGAGATTACCCAGTTAAAAGTGAGGTGGAAATGCTGCCGTGGCATTGATTTATGATGGTGGGTGGTGGAAGTGGTCTGGATTGCATAAACTTGAGTTTAGGAATAAAGGCACTTAACATGAATGCAAGCTAGTCAAGGCAAAGCAATGAGAAGTCAGGCAGTCATATCCAGCCATGTTCTGATCCCTGATGCTTTGGGGGTGATGGCACCGAGACATGGTTGGGAAATGGGATCATCTATATGGATAATCAGGATGGCAGAGGTTGAGCAGTGCTCTGTCCATCCTTCTCCACTTGCGCCTGCACCCCTGCAAGGCAGACCAGTGACTATGTGGTCCCACAGCCGGTACAGGGGTTTCTCATCTCCCTGCTCAAATGGCAATGGAGGGAAAGCCCAGGAATTTGAGGGAGTTCATTCCCATGGATCCTGTGAAATTAACAAGATGCAGGAGTACTCTGCCAAGGAGCTGACCGGTTTGGGAGTTCACTATCGACCTTGGCCACATAGCCGTCCTGAATCTGGGATTAAGGTAAAACCAGAATGAGTAATGGGAAGAGGTATCTTGGGTGGGTTATCTAATTAGAAATCCATCAACAACACCCTACAGATGCTGTTGAAAGCAGTGGCAGATTAACTGCCGCCCAGGCCCCTAGGCTGAGCTTTAGTAAGGCTCCCCCTGATTTTGTCTCCCTGTCCCACCTTTCGTTGAACATAATAAAGTGACATTAAGTTTCATAAAATAACTTATATTGTTGTACTATGTGTAATGTACTACATGTATAATATCATAAGTTATATGAATCTATTACAGCCCTTTTATTCATTTTTTAATTTTCTTTACATTTGTACTTCAGACACTGTGTTTTTTTGGTTTATAAATGTATCAATAACAACATGTAAATAAACAGATTGAAGCATATCTGATTCATTGTGCATGAGTGCCAGATGACTAAGTTTCTCATCACTCATGGTTGAGCACAAATAGATTTTGATCCTCTTCAGTGCCAAAAATGAATGCTCACCTGAACACTTAGTGATCATTAAGGACAGATAAATTCTAAAGGAAATGTATGTATTTGGATACACCTTGTCAATCTCTTGCCAGGGCTCAATACATCCCAGTGACCCACAAGTATATCCCACCGTTGGGTTGAAGCACTGAAGAAATTGTACAACACCCAACTCTGAACCCTTCCCTTGGCCTACTGCATACCAGAGCTCCCGACTCCAGAATCTGAACTTTCCCCTCGGCCTACCTGAACTGTGGAGCACAATTTGCATCTAATGAATTCAGTTTTTAAATAAAAATTTTATTTACAGTTCTCTGATTTACTTTGAACATAAATTGAATATTGTTTCACCCCTTGGTCTTGCGGTGATTCATGCATGTGTGGCATGCAAACTCCAATCCACACATGTGCTGCATGCAATCCTTGATTCACTCCAGTTTATAGCAGAAGGGATGAATGTACCCAATCAGCAGGGAGCTTACACCATTGACACCCAATCGACTGGAGGCACAAAAGGAGACAGCAGATGCCATGTTCTGAAGCCGAACACAATCTGCAAGAGGAACTTAACAGGAGAAAAGAAAAGTCGACATTTTGAGCTGAGGCTCCAATCAATGACAGGTCTGAAAAAACCATTTGCTATAACCAATTTTCTATCGGACCCCCCTCTCTTCCAGGCCCTTAGGTTTGAGCCTACTCAGCCTAATGGTTAATCCACCACTGGTTGAAAGCCATCAAAGGCAACATACCTGCTAGAGATTTGGTAGTAGTGGCAGTCCAAGTGTTTGTACCCCTTCTTGTTGGAATGGGATTTACAGTGCTGGGCAAAGAGGTGTACAGTGGAGGATGGGACAAAGGTCTTTAGAGAGTGGGCTCTAGTCATGGGACTCTATGATGATGTCAATGGCAGCTCACAAAAACTGCTAAACAAGATCAGAGCCCATGGGATTACAGGAAGGGTACAAGCATGGACAGAGTATTGTTTGGTCGGCAGGAAACAAGTTAGGAATAAAGGGATCCTATTCTGGTTTGCTACCAGTTGCCAGTAATGTTTCACACAGATCTGTGTTAGGGCTGTGTCTTTTTATGTTATATATAAATGATTTGGATCATGGGATAGATAGCTCTGTGGCTGCAGAGAAACTTGGATAAATTAGGAGAATGGGTAAAGAGGTAGCAGATGAAATACAATGTTGGAATGCTTACAGTCATGCACTTTGATGGAAGAAATAGATTGGCAGACCATTATTTAGATGGGAAGAAAATTAAAAATACATGCGAGCAAAGGGATTTGGTAGTCCTCATGCAGGATATCCTAAAGGTTAACCTTCAAGTTGAGTTGGTGATGAAGAAGGCAAGTGCAAAGTTAGCATTCATTTCTAGAGGAATAGCATGCAGAGCAGGGATGTAATATGGAGACTGGTGAGACCTCACTTGGAGTGTTGTGCACAGTCTTGGGCACCTTATTTAAGAAAAGTCGTGCTGGCATTGGAGAGGGTTCAGAGAAGATTTACTAGAATGATACCAGTGTAGTTGGCTGAGCAGGCATGCAGCATGGTAACATGAACTGCCGCTGGTGCGGCTCACTAGTGAACACGTGGAGCTGCGGGCCAGACAGCTATCCACTTCCCTGGGTAACGGACCGCGTGCATGCGGTACTGCATGCCGAGTAATAGCACACTGGATTGATATTCCTCCTCCAACTGTGTTTTCTTTAAACCCGCTAGCCCTGCAGATTGGTGGTAAATACATAGTGTCGTCATAACCCCCAGTCCCATGGAGCCCGGGATGGGACGGATATAAAAGAAGCATGGCAAACTCAAATAAACAGTCTTTGGTTGACTAACCCTGTGTATGCGTGTGGATTTAGTAGATCTACTGAAGTAGTCGCTACACCAGGGAAGAAAGGGTTAGCATTAGAGGAATGTTTGTCAGCTCTTGGACTGTACTCGTTGCAGTAAGAAGGATGAGGAGGGACCTCATGGAGGCATTTCACTGCTGAAAAGCCTGGGCAGAGTAGATGTGGCAAGGATGTTTCCCATGGTAGGGGTGTCTAGGACAGGATAAAAGGGCTTCCATTTAAAACTGAGATGCAGAAAAATTTCTTTAGTCAAAGGGTTAGGAGTCTGTGGAATTTGTTGGCACAGGCAGCTGTGGAAGCAAAGTTGTTGGGTGTATTTAAGGCAGAGACTGACAGGTATTTGATTAGTCGAGGCATCAAGTTTAAAGGGAGAAACCTGGGGAGTGTGGCTCAGTGGGGGATAGATCAGGTCATGATTAGAATGGCGGAGTAGACTCAATGAGTCACTGAACCTACTTTTGCTTCTACAGCATATCTTGTTTACCTCTGCATTGTCAGAATGCCTGGTGACTACTGCCCATTCCGATCTGAAGGAGGGAGTATTGACTGATGACCCCAGCCTTTAGGAAGAGAGTGAAGGGCTGGAGAACCTGGAGAGGGGAGCATATGCTCAGGTCCAGAAAGTAGAAAAGAAGGCAGATGATAGGGGATTTCATCAGACCCACAAGGCACGTACCTGGCAGGAGTAGCTAGGGACCCGATCAATGGGATACAAACTTCCTTCCTGTATGCATTCTGGAAGGAACAATGTACAGAGAAGTTGAGCGAGGGATGGGATACATCCCCTAAGGGCAATGGTTTGCCTGTCTCCAGGGCACCCCCTCCAGGCCACACCAAGTAATGGCTGATCAGATGCAGCAAACCTGGCAGAATGTTGGCAAAGATCCATTTCCCACTGGAATATTAGAGTTTTGCCCACAATTTTTCCCCAATTCATTTTTATTTTCTCCACAATCATCGATGCAATCATGAAGAAGGCTGAGAAGGGAAGGTTGAGAATCGTTGCTCTAGACCCAATTTTTACTGAAATATTTTGCTTGTCATTGGCCCACTTCCTTTGGAGTTATGAAACTGTGCACATAACAAGTAAATTAAGTATGACCACATTAAGCAATCCCTTACTAATCACCTATGGCAAAGTGAATACTTAAAGTGGTATGTGAGTGAAAAGAAAAAGGTTGAGGAAGAGCATGAGGAGTTTGAGGAGATTTTGTGCATCAATGAAGACTCTTGAAAATTTCTACAGGTGTACCTTGGAGAGCATTCTGGCTGGTTGCATCACTGTCTGGTATGGAGCTGCCAATGCACAGAACAGAAAAAAAAGTCTCCAGAGAGTTCTTAACTCACCCAGCGATATCACAGACACCAGCAATATCACGAACAGGGTTTTCAGAAAACAACCTCTATCCTCAAGGACCATCACCACCCAGGCTATGCCCTCTTCACATTGCTACCATCGGAAAGGAGGTACAGAAGCCTGAAGATGAGCACCCAGTGGCACAAAAACAGCTTCTTCCCCTCTGCCATTAGATTTATGAATGAACAATAAACCACAGACCTCACTTTTTCCTATTTTCTTGCACTATTTATTTGTTTTTAAAATTTAATTCCTAGCAATATTAACAATGAGATGCTGCTGCAAAGCCACAAATTTTGTGACATGTTCATGACAGTAAATTCTGATTCTGACATCATTACACTATATCTCTCTTCATTATTCAGCTCAGCACAAGGAGCTATGAGCTCTGGCTCCATGATCAACTCCAATCACCCAATGGTTTAGGGTCTAATGTGGCAATGAGATGGATTAGGTCACTCCATCATGTGCAGGATACTCAGCTCTGCAGGAAAGCCCTGTATTCACTCTGTCTGTCAGAGAGAGTATGCGTTAAGATGTAACTCACACCCGAGCAGAGTCAATGCCATGACAGCAATGAACTCTGCGAATAATGCTGCAGAGATTATGTTTTTATACATAATTCAAGGTGAAACCCAGCCATATGGGGTTTTCATTATATATTTCACCAATTTTGATAATTTTTCTTTTGCCAGTCATGCCACAAAAGAAGGCTATCATTTCACAGACATTTACAACTTTACTCAGGCCCAATGAATGACCAGTTTGGGAGAGGAACATTCAAGGTGTTGGGCTAACAGATCAAAGTGCTATCAGATATTGATACATGTACAGAAGACCCTTGCTCTTATTTGAAATTAGCTGAATAAAGTTCGTGACAGTAAGCATTTTTTAAATAAAATATTCTGTTAAATTGCAGCAAATATATCATTAATATTCATTTTCACAGAAGACAAAGTTTCACATTCCTGCAGCAGGTGTTTCAAAGAACAGGCAGCTGTAAAGATTATACTTGCTTTTATTTTTATAGTTTGAAGAACACTGAAACAGCAGATGCCATCTTGAGCAATGAGAAGCTCGAGGGACTTAATAGGTCAGGCAGTATCTGTGGAGTGAAATGTTCATTCAACATTTCATGTCTGGAATCACTGTCTCGATAAAAACGTCCTGATTTGACATTGGGATTGCTGACCAGTTGACTCCCTCCAGCTTCTCCTTATCGTGCTTTATTTTTACGATGGTAGATGTCATTGAGGGAAGCACTTCAGATCATTGTCATTCTCCCTAACTTGCAGTCACAATCATTTCAAGAGGTATGGTGCCTTTCTTTAATCCTGGGATGGAATTTCATTACATTTCCTACGGAAAGCATCCAGCAGCAAGAAAGAGATCAACAATTTCATTGTGCAGCAGGATTCCCTATAGCACATGACATAATTGACTTGACTCTTGGCTATTCATGTCCCTGTCCCAAAAGCATTATTATTCAAGAACTGAGAAAGGACCTAATCTCTCAATATATTATCTTCAGATCCCAGGCACCGACTCATGGATATCACCAATAATTACCCTAGCAGCATCCAAGATTTATGCATTGTGCAAATGTTAGCACTGGCATCATTTGATATACTACTCAGAACTACTGTGGATAATCTAAAACAAGAACTAAAATGTGATGTAAAGCAACATACATAGCCATTAAGACTGTATTGGAATGGATATTTGGCATTGCAAACAGATTTTTTTTTTCATTTAATATGTTGTCCTTAAAGCAGCATATCTTTCATGTTATGCTTTCTAAAACAGATGTCATAATCCTATCAGTTTTGCAGGACTGCTGTACATATTTGATGTTGATCGTGCTCTGCATTTCACTGGTAATGGGCACAAGAAGCCAGCAGTCAGATTAGTGGCTGCTGCTGGTCACTAAGGGAATGATAATTACATGATTGATTAGGTGTGGGCGAGTGTGAGCTACAATAATCTTCCATCATTCACCCATGATTGCTGGTCGCACTCCAAAGCACTTTACCTATGGCTTAGCTCATGAGGTGATTAATCAGACATTTAGACACTGTTCTAAATCTCCTCCCCAAACAGGTGGAATCAAACTGCTGATTGTAATCAGGAGAGACCGATACGTCATTTTATTTTCCAGGTGTCTAGTAATAGAAAGACTTCATCTATAAAGTGTTTTACTTCCATTTCAAATTGTACCATACCTGATTTAAAACTTTTGAGTTTTAGGTGTTATAATATAGGAATTATTATTATAACCTGCAATATGTTAATAGCCAAATTATTTGTTTTAGAAATGTTAATTGAAGGATAAATAATGACCAGGATATCAGAAAAAAATATTTCTCTTCCTTGAAAATGTGTTTGATCAGTGGTTCTCAACCTTTTTCTTTCCACTCACGTACCACTTTAAGTAATCCCATTGCCACAGGGGCTCTGTGATTAGTAAGGAATTGCTTCAGGTGGTATGTGAGTGGGAAGGGAAGGTTGAGAATTATTGCTCTACACCCATATTTTACTGAAATGTTTTGCTTGAGAAAAAATTGTCACTGGCCAATTTCCTTTGGAGTTATGAAACAATGCACAATGTAAATTAAGTATAACCACCTGAAGCAATCCCTTACTAATCACAGAGCTCCTATGGCAAAAAGGTTCAGAACCACTGGGTTAGATGATCTGCTGGATAGAAGCTGCCTGACCCACATTGTTCCTCCAAAGCTCATTGTTTACTCAATATTCCAGCATCTGAAGTCCTTATTCTTAGTGTTGAATTACATTGAGTTAAGAGATTGTTATATAATTTAACATAACTAGCATTACATCATCTGATCACTCCTCTCAGTTACAAGCTTAACCTATATATTTATGGCCTTTATGGTGATCAATCTGTTATTGATCAGCAATATATAATCTTTTGGCAAATAACTGGGTTACCCTTTTCTGACTGTAGGGTCCATGAGGTGGATGCATTGTCTTTTAAGATTAAACTATATTAGCTGTTATTAGTTGTCTCACCAACAGCCCCTTTGATCTCTAACTCAGATTTACGTTCTCCCAACCATGATGCAACACATTACAGATCCTCCTTGATAAATCCACAGACAATATGATCTTGAATATGCTGTATCTTCTCTCAGTTAGTTTCACATTTGTCTTCATACTGTTTCAATGGATCACAGATCTGTAACAAAGTTGAAAACAGATTGAAGTCTCTTGCATGCAAACAAAAATCAGCAAAACGAGACAAAAACTAATTTTTCAAGTCACGAAGTACAGCCACAAAATTATCTATTCCTTCCCATACTATGAAACCACTTTTATAGCTTGGAGCTAAACAAAAGAGGTTTGCAGACGATGGGACAAGTGCAAAATACAAATGTGCTGAAGAAACTCAGCAGGACACATAGCATCTACAAGAAGCAAAGGATAACCAACAATGTAGTCTTGAGCCCTTCGTCAAGGTATGATTTTTTGTGATATTAAAATTTGGAATCTCTTTCAAGTTCCATCAAGTTTGATTAGAGTTAACTTGCATGAAGATTCTCTTGCTCCACTAAACTTTCCCTCAAAGTGATTTGTCTTCCTTGGACTGATATATAAAGAGCCTAAGAATGCCCAACCTCAATGGTATTTCATTAAAAACCACTATGTTGCATTGGGAAATGTCTTCATTACCAAATATTGCCCTCTACTTCCAAAAAGGTTATTGGCTATATACATGTTGACAATACATTTGATTAAAATATTAATAAAAGTAGATAACTTTTTAGATCAATAATTCTACTAATTTAGAGAAAAAAAAAGCCCAGGAATGTAGCAAAGCTAAGTTGTTGAACATAGGAATCTCTGCTCCTTTAGCTGACAATCTCTATAAGCCATAATAATTTAAAGTGCCCATAGGCATATGAGAATCCCTAAAAGGGCAATGTGATATATGAGTATTATTGTGTATTATTGAATACTATAATGGAACATCCTCCTTTACAAATTTGAAAAGTAATAAAAATGCAGATACTGGAAATCTGAAATAAAAACATAAACTTCTCGAAACACTCAGCAGTTCAGATAACATCTGTGGAAAGAGAAACTGTCAACATTTCCAGTTAAAGACTCTTCTGAGGAAAATGAGAAAAATGTATATGCATCACAGAGAAGGCAGTGGGATCATGACTAGGACAATTATATGTCAAGTCAATTATCCTATATGTGTGATAGGATGAAACCAAAGTTTCTGTGGAGATACATCTTATAAGTTTTCTGGTGAAATGGGTTGATGGCTTGATTCATCATTTTGTTTATTACAATTTAAAGTGGCACACAGAATAATTAAGTCCAAACTTAAATTATCCCATTTTTATGCAGATGTTGATCCACTGTGTGAAAGGTGTAAAATTTTAGAGGCCTCACTAATTCAGCTGTTTTGAGAATGTCCCAAATTAGGAAGCTTCTGTGAGACTAATTTTCAATCTTTATCAATGATTTTCAAGACTAAAATAGATCCATGCCCTTTAATTGCCTTGTTTGGCTTAATTCGCATCCAATTATACATTTGTTGGCATCCCAAGAGAAGGTTTTAGCTTTTAGTAAGATAATAGCTAGATGGGGGTAATAATGAAGTGGAAAGATTACCTTCCACTGACTCATGGGGACTACATGACATAATGGCTTATTTAAGTTTAGAAAAAAATCAAATACAATATCAAAGATAAAAAGTTCCAGTTTGAAAAGATATGGTGTCCATTCATAGATTATTATCATGGTTCGCAGTTTTAGATGATTTGGCTGCTGCAGCAATGCTCCCTCTAACTTCCAGAGGTAGCGATCCAATCAATTTTCATTGTTCTTTCTCTTCTCTTTGTTTACTTTTATAAGTAACCTTGATTAAAGGGAGGGGTTAGAAAAGGATTTTTTTTTTCTATTTTTTTTAAATAAGCTGATTGATTAGAGTTTATATAAATATTTGACATTATACTAAGTTATGAGCAGAAGGTTGATAATGTAATTCAAGTGATTTTTAATTTGTTTAACAATATTAATCAATAATTAGTAATGAAAATTAGAAATTGCAAATTAGTGCATTTTGCCAGTTATTTAGTCTGTTATATTAAAATGATATGTATATGGGATTATTATATTGAATTATATTTTTTAACAATTAAAAAGAAATGGATTGATAGGGACTCTTAATCCATGAGATCAGTATACAGGAATTTGTAGATGGTATTTGATATGTCACAGATGTGAGTTGGGAAGATCTGGACAAGGAGAGAATGGGATAGAAAAAGGTGAAGTAAAGAAGTCTCATGTCACTTAAGGAATAGGCCCATAAGGATATACTTAATTTGTATATTTTGGGAGAAGGTAAATTAAGAACAACCACTAGGTAGTTAAGGCTGGAGATTATTAAGCAAGGAAGAGATTAAATTCTTGGTTATCTTTTTCTTCCACTTTTCATCTACTATCTGCACCCTTTCATCTTTCTCTACATTGACCATCTTCCCTTCATACTCTTTATCTTGATATAGGGTCTGAACCTAAAATATGCATATTCCCTCACTTTCATCTCCTTGGCCTGCTGAATTATTCCAGCTGTTTGTTTTTTTTTGCTCCAGATTCCAAGCATCTGAAATGTCTCGTGTCTCCAAGTTATTTAACTTGTTTCTGAAAGCTTGCGTGTATGGATTTGCTAACAAAATCCCTTGTATAACAAAGGCAACACTTTAACAAAGTTTAGATTTACTACCAAGTATTTTGCAACATCCTGAGATCATGAAAATATTTCTATAATTTCCTTCTTATCAAAACACTTTCCATGTGCTTATTCTTATCCATATTCCCTTTGTCCTATCCATGATCCCACTGCCTTCTCTGGAATTTAAGAATGCAAGAGAGGACAATCAATTATTTGGTTGTGTTAATATCAAACAGCTAAATTAATTGTTAAAAACTTGTCTATAGTACCAGGTAAATACAATACTTTACCTCTCTTCAATGTATTGATATAAAAATAAAATTCTCTTTCCTGCTTTTTAACTGAACCTTTCCTTCGAATATATTTGCTCACTTTCCTAAATAGCAAAAAGCCAACATGAAGCCATTAATTCTGTTCAATTTCCCTGCTGGCTTCCAATTGCCTTCTGAGCTCAGTTCAATGAACAACCTATGAAACCACCATCAACAGCTCCCCTCCAGTGCATCCAAAGGTTGCTTGTGGCTCACTGTCAGAGGGAAACAAAGAATGCAGACATTTGTGAGGCTTTAATAATATTATAGTAGTTTAGTTGGAAAGTTCACAAAAAATACTTAGAATTCTCTCTTCTCCAGAATAGTCTCATTTTTTTTAAAGGGGGCTCCAGTAGTTGTTTATGTGTGGGATAAAATGGCAAGTGTAAACAAAAGATTACTTCATTCAGAAAAAAATGGATCTTGTCCATTATCAAAGGAACAAAGCATAATCTGTCTTGACTGAGATACACCCAATAATCAAAGCTACTATCAATGAAAGTACTTGAAATCTTAAGTTCAAATTAAGTTTATGTTCAAATTAACAACTTGTGCCATTTGGCTGGTCTCTCCCCAGATATCACAGAAATAATCAAATTTGGCTTTCTTTTGGCAGTGTGGGCTTGTGGGCCAGAAGGGCCTGTTACCGAGATATATCTCTAAATTTTAAAAAAAATTCTGACAACTGGTATCATTCTTCCCCTTGCTAGTTATTAATCAGAAGGTAAATTTTATCAGATAAATGATTCCAAATATGTAGCAGGTACCTCAGATGTGTTGCGCCTGATAGGAGCTAACAAAGAAAATATTATTTAAAATGAAGAATTAACTTTGGTTATTTGTTACAAATGATACTATATTTCTGTTGTGTTTAACTCAGAATCAGAATCATGATTTATTGTCATGAACAAGCTATGAAATTTGGTGTTTGCAGCAGTTTCATAGAGCAAACATTCTTATTATAACCATCTTATGACATTACTATATATGATAATAATATTAATAACAAAAAGTAAGGCAGTGTCTTTCGTTCTTTGATTACTAAGGAATATTATGGCAGTGGGTAAGAAGCTGTCCTTGTGTCACGGAGTGTTCATCTTTATGCTATTGTACCTATTCCCTGATGGCAGCAGAGTGAAGAGGGCATGGCCTGGGTGGTGGGGGTCTTTGACGATAGAGGCTACTTTTTAATACACTGCAGCATGTAGATATCCTCGATGGAGTGAAATCCAGTGCCTGTGATGTTGCAGGCTGAGTTAACAACACTCTGGAGTTTATTCTTGTCCTGAGAGTTGGCATCTCCTTACAAGGCAGTGATGTAACCAGCCAGAATGCTCTTCACAATACACCTGTAGAAATTTATGAGTCTTCGATGACATACCCACACACAGACACCTCACAGTGTATAGCCACTGATGAGCCTTCTTTGGGATTGCATCAATGTGGAGGCTCCAGGACAGATTCTGCGAGATGTCGATACACAGGAATTTGAAGTTTTTGACACACTCCACTACTGAGCCCTTGATGAGGACTGGGTCATGTTCTCCTACTTCCTCCATAATTATCTCCTTGGTTTGCTGACATTGGGCACAAGGTTGTTGTCATTACACCATTCAACTATCGCCATCCTGTACACTTCCTCATTGCCATTTGTGATTCTGCCGACAACTCTGATGTTATCAGGAAACTTGTAGATGGCATTAGAATTGTGCCTGGCCACACAGTTGTGGGTGTATAATGAGTAGTGAAGTGGGCTAAGCACCATCCTTGGGGTGTGTCTGTTGATGATCATGAGGAGGTGACATTGTTTCCAATTCGTACTGACTGTGGTCTTCCAATAGAAAGTCAAGGATCCAGTTGCAGAGTGGGGTACAGAGGCCTAGAGTTTGTAGCTATTGACCAGCACTGAAGGATTAATGGTATTGAAGTATTAATAGAACTTGCTGTTTTATTTGCCCCTAAACAGCCCATCCAATAAAGTGAAATGCCATTTGTTACTCCAGCATACTGATGAGAAATGACAGAATCCTTTTTTAGTATATATTAATAAATTAGACAGAATCTCCAGTTTTCTGAAGGAGTGAATGGGATATCAGTTTAACATTCTGCTACCTGAATAATGCAACATTACTTTGCTAATGTGTCTGTCTGTCACCCTGGATTTCAGTGTTCAAAACACAGAAACATATTCAAATAGTGAGCACTGAGGATATGCAACAACCTGAAATGAATCAACCCATGAACTTCCCTTTGTGATTTAATATTGGTAACATGTAAAGTACAAACTCAGGGTTAATGATGATAAAATCCTGTATGTATCCTTGTTCCTAAAAACAATGAGCATGACTGCAGTCTTTTTTACCAACCAGATTTTAATACATTTCAAGATTTAAATTTGATTTAAATTCTTGGAAGTTACTATGTTGAAGAATCTTTACTGGCACCAACATACTCATGGTATTATGAAGAAAGCACATCAGCACCTTTACTTCCTCAGGATCTTGCGGAGGTTTGTCATGGCCTGGCAAATTTCTACAGATGTGATGTGGAAAATGTGATGACTGGGTGCATCATGGTCTGCTATGGGGACACAATATCCCTTAGTGTAAAGCGGTCCAAAAGGTAATGGACATAATCCAATGTGTCACACACAAAACTCCCTACTATTGACAACATCTAAAAGAAACGCGAATGTCAAAGAGCAGCACAAATCATCAAGGATTCACACCATTCATCAAACACTTTGTTCTCACTGCTACTATCAGGAAAGAGGTATAGGTACCACAGGACTCACACAACCAGGTTCAGGAACAGCTTCTACCCCTCCACCATCAGACTCCTCAACCACAAACTCAATCAGGGACTAATTTAAGGACTCTTGCACTTTGTTGCTTTTTTCTCCTCTTTGTATTTCACAGTCAGTTGTTTACATTTGTTTATTTGTTTACATGTGTATGCTGTGCACAGTTTTTTTTGCATCAGTGGTAATGCTGCCTCACCCACAGGAAAAAGAATCTCAGGCATATATGTGATATTATATATATCTATATATATTTATATATATATATAGATATATATACTCTGACAATAAATCTGAAATCTGATTTCAATCAAAATTTTAAAAAATTGAAATTTCACAATTCAATATTTATCTCTTCGTTTGTACAAAAGTCACATTTTAAATTTCTTTTTGAAATGGATGTAACCCAAATCTAACTCCAGATGGACCCAAAGACAATTATTTTTTTCATGTCTATTTATTTATTTATTTATTTTAATTTTTCACACTATGAACCATACTGATCAAAATACACACAAACATTTCCCTCTTGAATATACACAGTGTCATTTACTCCCCTTTTCCCCCTCCCTTCCCTCCCTCCTCTTCACCTCCCCTCCCACCCACTCAACTTTCAACATATATGATACATTAAACCTATTAAACAATGTCATCACACAATGAAAATAAACAAGAAATTTGTGTCATCTACTTTTACATTCTGGGTCAGTTCATTTCATCTTCTTCTACTTCTGTCATTTTAGGTGGTGGAGGTCCGCGGTAGGATTTCTCTGTTGTGTTCCATGTACGGTTCCTAAATTTGTTCGAATACTGTGATGTTATTTCTTAAATTATATGTTATTTTTTTCCAGTGGAATACATTTATTCATTTCTATGTACCATTGCTGTATTCTCAGGCTATCTTCTAATTTCCAGGTTGACATAATATATTATTTTGCTACTGCTAAGGCTATCATAATAAATCCTTTTTTGTGCTCCATCCAAATCGAGTCCAAGTTCTTTACTTCTTATATTACTTAGAAGATCTCTGGATTATTTGGTATGTTGCTTTTTGTGATTTTATTTAATACCTGATTTAGATCTTCCCAAAACTTTTCCACTTTCTCACATGCCCAAATTGCATGCACTGTTATTCCTGTTTCCTTCTTACAGTGAAAACATCTGTCTGATACTGTTGGGTCCTATTTATTTAACTTTTGGGGCATGGTGTATAGCCTATGTAACCAATTATATTGTATCATGCATAATTATATTGTATTTCTCATAGTTCTGGAGTATAGCTTTTCCCATGTTTCATTCTTTATCTTTATGTTTAGATCTTGTTCCCATTTTTTGTTTGGGTTTACAGCTTGTTTCCTCATGCTCTTTCTCTTGCAGTTTGATGTACATGTTTGTTATAAATCTTTTAATTATCATTATGTCTGTAATCACATATTCAAAATTGCTTCCTTCTGGTAACCTCAGCCTGCTTCCCAATTTGTCCTTCAAGTAGGTTTTCAGTTGTTGGTATGCAAACATTGTACCGTGAGTTATACCATTTTTGTCCTTCATTTGTTCAAAAGATAATAATTTATTTCCCGAAAAACAATTTTCTATTCTTTTGATCCCTTTTCTCTCCCATTTTCTAAAGGAAATGTTATCTATTGTGAAAGGGATTAATTGATTTTGCGTCAATATTAATTTTGGTAGTTGATAATTTGTTTTTTTCTTTTCTACATGAATCTTCTTCCAAACATTGAGCAGATGATGCAGTACTGGTGAATTTCCATGTTGCACCAGCTTTTCATCCCACTTATATAGTATATGTTCAGGTACCTTCTCTCCTATTTTAGCTAGCTCTAATCTGGTCCAATCTGGTTTTTCCCTTGTTTGATAAAAATCTGATAGGTATCTTAATTGTGCTGCTCTATAATAATTCTTAAAGTTTGGTAGCTGTAAACCCCCTTGTCTGTACGATTCTGTTAATTTATCTAGCGCTATCCTCGGTTTCCTCCCCTTTCCATAGGAATTTCCCTATTATTTTCTTTAGCTCCTTGAAGAATTTCCCTGTTAGGTGAATTGGTAACCACTATTCCCACATCTAAAATTCCCTTAACCCAAATGTCCCCCTCTCTCAGAGTTGGCCCTTGTCCCTTGCCAGGCAACCACAACTCCCCTCTCCATTTGGATATTTTTTTTCATGTTGTGCCGATCTACCATAGGCATTGGTTCACACTTCCAAAATAATTAGTGATGTGTAAGTACTGGTATTTTCACCTGATGGAAGAATAAAATGTCATTTTAATCTGTATTCCCTCTTGCCCTTTGCAGTGTTGATTGAAATTTTGACCAGTATGCTGAACTTTGGAATTTGACTTTATTGATTTAAATATCCGAAAAAATAACCAACACTACATAGGTAATTTTGTGACATGAATTGCCAGTGAGCATAGACTCCTCAGGAATCCAAACCTGAAACATTATTTCCTGCATGTTAGATTTCTTTTTGACCACTTTGCTAATAAATCATCCATTATTCCAAGACTACACGTTTTGTTTGTTCAATTTTTGCTCAATTTGCACATTTACTCTTATTTATGCATAAATTAATATCTAAGTCTATCACTATAGTTTCCAAGAATAAAAACGACATTGTTTTCACAAATCACTCAATAAGATATTAATTCTAATTTCATTAATTGAAATACCAGTAGCTATATCCTAACTATGGATAACATCAACCAAGTAATCAATGCAACAAGAAATAAGTTTTATGATTAACTAGCCACCCGAGACTTATTAGAAGAATAAATGTTTTTGGACAAGAAGAGTATCCCACCCACCCTATCTCTACTATCTCTTCCAATTCCCTGTTCTTTTCTCACAAGTTTGCCATTTATTTTTCTAAAACATATATCTATTTAATTGTTTTTCCATTTAAAAGGGTTCCCCTAAAAGGATGATATTTCTGGTCCAACTTTTGAAGCTCATTAATAGGACAAAGAAGATTAATCTTATTTTAACTGTCCATTGTTTCACCTTTTCAGCATTTTTGTTGTTCTTAAATGGGAAAGTCTGTAGACACTGGGATTGAAGTGCAATGCAAAAACATGCAGGAGAAACTCAGCAAGTTATGTAGCATTTATAAGAAGAAAATGGTTTTCAGGTCAGAGCCCTGCACCTGCCTGCTATTTGATCATACCTTCACAAAGGGCTCGGGCCCAAAATATTGGTTACCCTTTCCTTCCTATAGATCAGTGGTTCTCAACCTTTTTCTTTCCACTCACATACCACTTTAAGTATTCCCTATGCCATAAGTGCTCTGTGATTAGAAAGGGATTGCTTAAGATGGAATGTGGGTGGAAAGAAAAAGTTTGAAAACAGGTTTTAATCATACCTAATTGACTTGTTATGAGCACAGTTTCATAACGCCAAAGGAAATGGGCCAATGACATTTTTTCTCAAGCAAAATATTTCAGTCACAATTGGGTCGAGAGCAGCGATTCTCATCCTTCCCTTCCCTCACATACCACCTGACTAATCACAGAGCACCGATGGCATAGGGATTACGCAGCTGACGTGGACATTTACCCCTCCATAAATCTTCGTCCGCGAAGCCGAACCAAAGAAAAGAAATGTGAGTGAAAAGAAAAAAAGGTTGAGAATCATTGCTTTTGACCCAATTGATATTGAATGTCATTGGTCCATTTCATTTGGAGTTATGAAACTGTCCACGTAATGTGTTAATTCGGTATGATTAAAACAGTGGTCTTCTAACTTTTTCTTTCCACCCACATAGCACCTTAAGCAATCCCTTACTAATTACGGATCACCTATGGCATAGGGAGTTCTTAAAATGTTATGTGAGTGGAAAGAAAAAGATTGAGAACCACTGCTATGACTTTCTCCAGAGCATATGTGCAATCCTGTTGTTCTGCCCATTAACCTCTGCACTTTTACTGTTACCCAGACAAACTTGTTCCTCTCCAGTTCCAATTAACAATTTTGGACTTGAAACATTAACTGTTTCTCTTTCTGCTGATGCTTTCTCACCTGATGATTTGTTTTCTAGCAAGATCTGGTTTTTTCATCAGCTCTCCATTCAGCATCTTCAGTCTTCACTTTATTTTCATCCAATTAAATCATTACTGGTATGGACTCCAGCTTCATGAAGACACAAGAAATAGAAGATGCTGGAATCTGGAGTAAAACAAAACTGCAGGAGGTATTCTGCTCAACTTTCTATTTCCTCGAGTTGTTCTGTTTTAATCTCACTTTATTTTCTTCCTTCTGGTAAATGTTACTTAAATATAATGATCTAACAATGGAAATATTATTTATACATACATATATATAAAACATCCTTGCACATTAAATCATAGATATTAGATTGTTAGCTCTGCTCCAATTACTGCTGGTTATTTTTAAATATTTAGCACACCCTGATGCCTTCCTAATCATTGCATGTAGTGCCATACAACCAGACCAATCTGAGAAGTTTCTGATAAAGGTCCATCAACATATCACATGCACAACCAGAGGAGCCAACATACTTTCATGGCATGGTGGGCATAGCAGTTAGGGCAATGCCTTTACAGCACCAGGGATCGGAACTGAGGTTCCAATCCTGCGCTGTCTGTAAGGAGTTTGTATGTTCTCCCGGTGAATGTGGTTTTTTTCCCTGGGGGATTCACTTTCCTGCCACCCATCAAAACGTACCAGGGGTGGAGGTTAATTGGGTGGCACAAACTCATAGGCCAAAATGGCACAAATTCATAGACCTTGCTGTACGTCTAAAAATTAAAAGAAAATAAATTAAAAAAAAAATATTTGACCATAAGGAATGTTTACCAAGCCATCCCACACCCACTCTTTGGCAAGTCTGATCACCTGGCTGTACTTCTGCTCCTGGACTACAAGCAGAGACTGAAGTCTACAAAACCAGTGGTGGAGACGATAAAGTACGGTCGAGAGAAGCTGAAGAGTACCTGCAGGACTGCTTTGAATTGGTGGACTGGACCATATTCAAGGGTCTATTTTAAAATCTGAATGAATATGCTACTATTTTCTCCAACTTTATCTGAACCTGTGTGGATGAATGTGTGCCTACGTGTTTGTACCAGGAGTACTCCAACTAAAGACAGTGGATGAACCAAAGGTTTCGCAGCCTGCAGAGAACTAAATTGGTTGTGTTTAAGACCAATGATCCAGATTTCCATAGAAAGGCCAGGTATGACCTATGGAAGGCTATCACAACAGCAAAAAAACAAGCCTGAGTGAAGTTAGAAAAAGAATCTGACATGCACCAGCTATGGCAGAGCTTGCAGGCCATTACATCCTACCAGGTGAAACCTCACATTATAAATTGCTGTTATGTTTCTCTCCCTGATGCGCTGAATACCTTTTATGATCACTTTGAAAAAGGAAATTCAACCATGCCAGTGAGAATCCCTACAGAATCTGGCAACCCTGTGATACCTGTTTGAGAGGCTAAAGGAACATTCTTCAAGTGGGCGAATCCTCCTTGCAAGGTGTCAGGAACTGATGGTGTACTTAGCAGAGTACTGAAAATCTATGCCAACCAAATAGCTGGAGTGTTTATGGACATTTTCAATCTCTCACTGCTGCAGTCAGATCTTCCCACCTCCTTCAAAATGGCAGGATGAGCTTCCTCAATGCCTACCACCCACTAGTACTCATGCCTACTGCAATTAAATGCTTTGAGAGTTTGTTCGTGGCCAGAATGAACTCATAGCCAAGCAGAGACCAGGACCCACTGCAATTTGCCTACCACCACAATCGTTCCACCACAGATGGAAAGATTGTTTTTCAACACACCCTTGAAATATCTAGACCACCCCAATGCATACACCAGGCTGTATTTCATTGATTATAACTCAGCTTTCAACACTATAATCTCCTCGGTATTGGTCTGGTCAGCAATATTCATAACATGCACCTTTGAACCTTCCCCTGCAAATGGTTCCTTGACTTCCTCATTGGAAGACCAGAGTCAGCGCTCATCAATAAATAGTCCTGGCTAACAATCAACATAGGTGCACCTCAATGATGCATGCTTAGCCCACTGTTCTGCTCCCTACCAATGTCATCTACCAATTTGCCGATGACACCACAGTTGTCAGCAGAATGACAGATGGTAATGAGGAAATGAACAGGAGTCACAACAACAACTTTGCACTCAACGTCAGCAAAACTAAGGAATTTATTGTGGATGTCAGGAAGTGGAAACCAGGGTAACACAAATCAATTTTCATTGAGGAGTCAGGAGTGGAGAGGATAAAGAACTTAAAATTCTTGGGTGTCAACATCTCTGAAGATCTATCCTGGGACCATCATGTCGATGCAATCATGAAAAATGCTTGCCAGCAGCTATATTTCATTAAATGTTTGAGGAGATTTGGTATCTCATTAAAGATGCTTGCAAATTTCTACTGGTTTGCCATGGAGAGCATTCTGACTGATTGCGTCACTGTCTGGTATGATGTGTCAATGCACAGGAGAAGAACAGAATACAAAGGGTTGTAAACTCGGCCAAAGCCATCATGAACATTTGTCTTCACTCCATTAACAACATCTATAAGAGGCGGTCTCTCAAGATTACAGCCTCCTATCATCAAAGACCCTCACCACCCAGGCCATACCTTTTTCTGACTGCTACCATCAGGAAAGAGGTACAGGAGCCTGAAGACACACACTTAACATTATGAAAACAGCTTTACCACCTCTGCCATCAGATTTCAGAAAGGACAATGGACACTACCTCATTTTTTCTCTTTTGCATTATCATTATATCTCCCTTTCTTAAAAAAAATCTAGCTTGAAATGATAGTGATCATGTTTGCATGGCCACTAGCAAGGCCTTGATTATAATTCCTGTTTGATTAGACTTGGCTGCAAGTAGGGGGCTGACACAACATGCAAGATCTGTAGTGGAGGCTTGCAGCCTCATGGCCTGCCTCATGGTGCTATTTACAACAACATTAAAGGACCTTTTCCTTCATCCATGTGTTGTCTCAGAACTCACACATATGAATACAAGATGAAACATGGTGCCAGAAGTGGGATAAGGATTTTGCTTCCTTTGTATCTTCAATCACTGATAGATCCACCCTGCAGTTCCAGTACTCTGAAACATATTGTGAGTAGTCCTGCTACATGTTGGGCCATCCAACCAATTTTTTTTTTTCTCATTTTTGTTTGTCTCTGATTTTATGAGCTCCATTTTTTCTTCTGATATGGGCAGTGCACTTATTATCATGTCCACAAATGTGTTCACATCTTCATCCATTTTGGTATTTGCTGGCTGGCTCATGTCAACAGCTCTAGACAATGTGTCTGCTGTATTCATTAGCTTACCCAGAGTGTATGCCACATTCAATGTATAGCGTTACAACATTCTTTGTATTCTAGTGGACACTCATTTAATGGCTTCTGGAACTATGCAATCAAGGGCTTATGGTCAGTCTCTACACTGATTTCTTGTCCTGACACAAATTGATGAAATCTTTCACAGGTGTATGTGATGCTGAGCAGCTCCTTTTCAATTTGAGAAAATCATGAATCTGCATCTGTCATTGAGTGTGATGCATATGTAGTGGGTTTCCAGTCATCGTATTTTTGCAGAAGAACTGCATTGAGCCCACTATGTGATGCATCTGATGATATCTTGATGTGTCTCGCTGGGTCGTAAAACCTCAGAACTGGTTCCTCTGTGAGCAGTTTCTTTAGTTCACTCCATGACTTTTCATGGTCATGATCCCACTCCCATTCAATGTTCTTTTCTGTTCGTCTTCTCAATGGAGCCATCTTTTCTGAGAGGTTAGATATGAATTTACCCAGATAGATGACCATTCCATTAAACCTCTGTACATCCTTTTAGCTTTGTGTCTTTGGCTTGTTCCCAATGACAGACACCTTTCTGGGATCTGGTCTGATGCCTTTACTGCCATTAATATCTCCTACAAATGTTAGTTCTGTCACGCCAAGCTGGCATTTCTCTCTATTCGGCTTCAGGTTTGCTTTCCTTGTTGCTTCCGGCATTTTCCTTAGTCTCTCATCATTCTTCATTCTCTTGGTTCCCCATACTATGATGACATCCATTGAGGTATCAACTCTGTCCAGGTATTCATGGACCCAATGGATAATTTTATGATACATTTCAGGAGCTGAGGCAATTCCGAATGGTAACCTTAGGAATCTGTATCTGCCAAACGGACAATTGAATGTGCACATCCTTGAACTTGGTTCATCCAATTTTAACTCCCAAAATCTTGATGATGCATCTAACTTGCTGAAAAACTTTGCATTTGACAAATGTGACATTATTTCTTCATGCATCAGAAGCTTAAAGTGGTCTCTCTTTATTACTCTGTTTAGATCTCTAGGATCCAGGCAAATTCTAAGTTTTCCATTCTTTTTTGTCCACAATGACAAGTGAACTCACCCACTCTGTTGGCTCATCTATCTTCTGAATAACATTCAGGCTTTCCATCCTGTCCAACTCTGCTCTTATTTGCTTTTGAATCACATATGGAACTTTTCTGCATGGATGTATTATTGGTGGCACACTTTTATCCACTCTGATTGTGTGTTCTCCTGGAAGGCAGCCTAGATCCTAAAATAGGTTATGGTACTCTTTCATGAGTTCATCATAGACTGTCACTCCTTCACTTTCCACAACAAGGACTCTTTTTACCAGGTTCAGTTTCTCACAGCCTGTTAAACCTAGTACGGCCTGTACATCCTTTGGTATCATGATGAATGCTGGCATGTGCTCTTTGTCCTTGTCATTGTGTTTCACTTTGCCTCTCAAATGTCACATTACATTTAAGGATGCAGTATGACTCAAACTATTCCATTATTTTTTTCCCATTTCATTTTGTCTCCTTTAGCAGCAAATGTTAAGTCATTATACACCTCCAGGGCTTCATCAAGCAAGAAAACTGACACTTTAACTTTATCACTTTTTCATCAGCTCCAACTGCCACTAAATACAATCCAGAATGTTATTTACATCTGTTCCAATTTTCTGCCACATTACCTATCAGATGAAGTTTTGCAGGTGGATGTAATCCTTCCATTTTTCACTTTGTTATCTTCTTTTCAATGATCAGCTGCTGACTTTAGATTTTCCTTTTAATGTATTTCTTTTTAATTACCTTCATCCCACTCCTTTTCTTCTTGTATTCCTATGTGTGAGTTCTTAGACAACACATGGGTGATGGAAAACGGTTCTTTACTTTAAAGTTGTTGTAAACAGGACCAGGAGGCATGCCTCCATTACAGATATGGCATTCTGTGTCAGATCCCTGCTGGCAGTCAAGTCCAATCAAGCAGGAACTATAATCAAGACCTTGCTAGTGTCCATGCAAACATGATCACAATCATTACAAGTCTAGGGTGGGGGTCAATTGGTGGGGAGGTATGAATGCATGAGGGAATCATGGAGTGAGCAATCCCTATGGAAAGCAGAGAAGGGAGGAGAGAGGTAGATGTGTCATGTAGTGGGATCATGTTATGATTGCTGAAAATTATAGAGCGTGCTCATATTCCCACCCATCCTGCCACCATTTTGTTCACACACCTGCCAATATTTTTCCATAACTTGACGAAGAGCTAAAGCTTGAACTGTTGGTTAAGTATCTTTATCTTTGCTTTTTAAGGTACACTGAGTTTTTCCATCATTGTATTTTTACTTTTTTGCATTTATTCTCAGTTAGGTACTTCCTAATTACTGTCAAAACAACCTCAGAAGCAAATAACTTAGGTTTGTCCCAAGTACTTTGCTGATTGTGGGCATTGATGTTTTGCTCATGTATGCCTGAATTTTTCCTTCAGTTTGTCGAACTTTCTGATGTCTTTTGTTTGATTCCTCTCCCCATCTGTTTGTGAGCAATTTTTTTTTTCGATTTTAGTACACCACTTTTAGAGATTATACAAACAGGAACCAATAATTTTAATGAAGGATTTTTATTTTGGATTAGAATAAGCAGTCTAATTAACTGTATACCATAATTATCTAAATGAACAGAACAATCTTTTACAATGATGAACTGGATTTTTGTCTATTTGGACTTAGGCAATCACTCAACCCTCGACATTAATTTTCTTGCACTCTTGTTTGTGAGTCCTGATGTGGCTAATGAAGCCCATATAGGAATATCAGACTCCTACACAATGGGACAGTTGGTGGGTAGTTTTAAAAGTCTGTGCTGTCCTGAATGCTACTTCACTTTAAGGCACCAAAGGCTGGAGGTTGCCAAGGTTCAGTGGGAATGTTGAATATTTTTAAAGAGGCTTAGAGCATGACCTTAAATCTTTTCCTCTATCAGCCTGCCAATCTTTTCCTATGACAGAGTCTGTAATATCGTTTTCATTTTCGGAGTCTAACATTAGGTATTTGAATGATCTGTTCAGCACTGGCACTGAGCGATACCGGCTAAAGAGATCACATTGATGTTGATTTGGTTGAATTTTCAATTACATTGAAAGATTTTGCAGGAAAAGCTTCTGTACCCATTGTTCAGTGTCTTTTCATGCCTGCTGCAGGTAGTCCAGGACTCAGAAGTAAACAGGAGGGTAAGAAGACTGCTGTTCTGCAGTCCATAATTTTCTTTTTGCCTGATTAGTTTAGATCTATAATTATCTTTTTCCTCAGTTAATCAAAGGTAGCTCTATGATATTGAAGGGAGCAATGAATTTTATCATTGACATTTGATTTTACTGATAGATGGCTTCTGAATATTGAAAGTGGTCCATGTTTTCACATAATTTGCCAAGGTATTATGGTTGAAGGTTTTGGCTTTGTGGATGTTCTCCATGACAAGTCAGCCTCAGAGTATGTGTAAATGCAAGCATCATCTGTATACTGCTGCTTGACTACTGAGGATTGGGTTACCATGGTTCTGGATTGTAGTTGCCATAAGATGAACAATTTCCTTAATTCAAAAGATTAGCTTCACTGATGGGGAGATTGTTGGAGGTGAGATGCAACACCAAAAGACTGAGAAATGTGTTGGGGACAATGATGGAGCCTGTTGACATGGTGTTCAATGTGAATGGCTCTGCAGTTGATCCACTGATTAAAACAATGTCTTATAGAGCAAGTGTAAGAGCATAGCTTGCCTTATTCCCTTCCCATAGGATGCCCAAAGGTCTCATTTACTTCTTGGAGTAGTGGTTCTCCCATCATTCTTGAGGCAGTGACCATTTTGCCAATAAACGTGGTCCATGAGCAGACTACCAGGTTTTAACCAGGGGATTGATCGGAAGGGATAATCCCCAGATTGCCTTGATGGCCACCCGAGAGCACACATAATTTGGAACAGTTCAGTACATACTAAGTATTCTTTTAATATAGCAAAAGATTTAAATATTTTATTTTAAAAGTATATTTATGTAAATTAATAAAAACATTAATATTAATTAGTGAAAGCAAATAAAAACAAATCATTTAAATGTTTTACATTTTTTATGGTGCATAAACCTAATTCAAAAGAATGAGGAGGCTCTAGATAGACTTGCTATGTGGCAGTGGGAGGTCAACTGAATGACTGTATATCAATCCTCCATGGTGCAATCCAGTCAAAAAACTCCCGAGCCAAATAAAATGTAAATCATATTAATGATGAATATCAAGCCAGATAAACATAAAAACTTAAAATTTGTAAGCAATTGTTATAGGATGGAAATCATTGCAGTCTAAACCACAAAGCAACCATCAATATTCCATTAATAAGTAAGGATGGCCTCAATAAAGTGATTGGTTGGAAAACTAAATGCAAGAGATACATCTAGAGCATGTACAGCAACGAGTGGATAACCTGATGTAACAAGCTCTGTTTTTTTTCACCACAAATTCTGCCAGAACTGCTGAGAAGTTCTCAGATTTTCTATTTTTTCTTTCAGTGTTTGTCATTATTTTTCTTTCTAATGTTACAGAGCCAAGTCAGTTTTGTTTTATTCTTTACATTGAACTTAATTCTATAAAGTCAATGGTATGAATTTCAGAGGTTAAATATCTATGACATTAACCAACGTCCTTTTACTGGCGCTTGGATGAATTTCCAGCTGAGAGCAAACTTGTGAAATCTATTCATTGGGAAAGTAAGGATCAGAATTACAATTTATTGTTTTGCAGAAATCATGAAATTTGGTGTTTTGCAGCAGAATCTTAGTACAAACAGACATACTATAACCATTTTACGACATTATTGTGATTATATTCATTTTTATAATCACAAAAATAGTGCAAAAAAGTAAGGCAGTGTCTTTTTCAGGAGTCTGATGTCAGTGGGGAAGAATCTGTCCTTGTGCATTGAGTGCTCGTCTTTAAGCTCCTGTACCTTTTTCCCGATAGTAACTGAGTGAAGAAGGCATGATCTGGGTGATGGAGGTCTTTGGGGATAGAAGCTGCTTTTTTTTAAGACACTGTCTTATGTAGAATTCCTCCATGGAGTGAAGTCTGTTGCCTGTGATATCGCAGGCCGAGTTAACAAATCTTTTGAGTTTATTCTAGTCCTATGTTTTAGGGCCTCCATACTAGGCATGATTCAACCAGCCAGAATCCTCTCCACAGTACACCTTTCGAAGTTTACAAGGTTCTTTGGTGACATAGCGAAAATTATATGGTGTTAAAAAAACTAATTCCTGTTTATGTATAACCAACTTATACCACAAGTAGGTAACATCTCTAGCAGCCATAATGAACACAATCAAAGATGACTAAAGAGACATAGAACGACATGAATGTTAAACAAAATCATCAAACAAAGTAAGTAAAAAACCTGGCTTTCATGTGTATATCAGCACACAGGACCCAACACTCCCATCACCACTTCATCAGTAAACATCGATGCAAATGCCCCCCAAAATGATTTCCCCTTTTCCATTACTTATTGTCATCCATTCACTTCCCCAATAGGAAACATATTTTGTAAACTACTACTGATGAAGGATTCTCTTGGTCTGCCAACTTCTAGTGGAACATAGCTATCCAAACTTTACTGAGTAAAAGCCAAATGAAACTTCACTTCATGGAACACCACAAAATGTTCACCTCTTTTATTTGTAATCTATTCATAATGATATTTCATAAATATTAAGATCACCAAGGCAAAAAAAACTATATCGCTGAAAATAGAACTTATATCAAAACAACTTTAAATACAATTATCTAACCAATATTTTCAAATGACAGATTGACCTAGACTCCATAAAGTTTGACTTTAACCATGTCTTGTAAAACACTTTGAGAAAGCAACATTCGTAATGATAATCTAGTATCCTTGAGCAGTCACTCTGCTGTTCCAATAAAATTTTTAAAGATGAGCTGGATATGACCACATCTGCCAAAAAAAATTGCCTTTGCTCTCAATAAATGTTCTTGAATTGTTATCTTTATTAAAGATTTTAATAATTTCTTTAACATGGATGTCAATTTAATAGACGTAATTTACTTGAATCATGCCTTGGACCTATTCTAATCATTGAAAAAAGTGTTAGTTATTAGTTCACTCATGCCACAACTATGCCCAGTTGCATGCTTGGATAATTGTGCCACCCGTGTTTTAACCAAAAGTTGACATGTTTTAAATTACATGATGAACATTTTTTGTGCTTAAGACAAAGCTGCAAGACAAGGAGGTCAGCTGCAGGAAAATTGTTCTATGCTCTGGATTTGGTATAGGAAGTGTGAGTCACTCCACTAGTAGAAGGATGTGGTAGCAGGAGAAATTTGATAGGATATTGCCTAGAATGCAGGGTAGTTGCTGCTTGGACATATTGGTTTAATCTCATTGGAATATAAGAGGCTGCTGGGGTGACACTGCGGAGGTTTAGAATATTATGAGAGTCTATACCCCAGGGCAGCAGAGTATAGAAAGGAGACCTGAGGAGAACGTTTTTCACACAGGAGGCAGTGTTAATATGGAATGAGCAACCAGAAAAGGTGATAGTGGAAAATCCAGCACAATTTTTTTAAAGTAATTTGGACAAGGTATTTGATTAGAAAAGAAATGGAGAACTGCAGGAAAATTGGATTAAGGTAGGTTAAATATCATATTTGGCCTGGATGATATCGACAAAGGGTTTTTTTTTAGTATTGTACGATGCTATGATTTTTTTTTAAACAAATTAACTAGGATGCTTTAATGAACTAACTATGTAAGATGTTACATTAGTATCATTTGGGTTGACAAGCACATAGAGGAAGTAGACAGAAAGGCAAATGAAGAAAAAAACTGGTTTTGATTGCAAGGGATATAAAAATGGGGAGATTTTATGGAACTTTTCAGAGTGCTGATGAGATTGAGCCAGGAGTACTGCACACTGTTCTGTTCTTCTTCTTTAAAGAAGGATAGTTTTGAATTGGATACATGTTCATTTGGTTGATTGCTGGATTAAAAGGGTTGATTTACAAAGAAAGGATAACCAGGGTTGGGTCTTTGTTTATTTGAAGTTTAGAACAATATATTGTAATGGAATAAGTGAATAAAATACATGTTTAAAAGGGGGAATATAATTAGGTAGTCTAGGACACTTTTCACAAGAAACATCACATTACAGAAACAGACAGAAACAAGAATTGAAACTGAAATAAATATGGGGAATATAGAGATTACAAAAGGTGTAGTTTTAAGGCTTTTGAAGAATATAAAGGTGGATAAGTCTCCGGGACCAGACGGGATCTTCCCCAGGACATTGAGAGCAGTGAAGGAGGAAATAGCAGAGGCTCTAGCGGTAATTTTCCAAATGTCATTAGAGATGGGGATAGTGCCGGAGGATTGGCACATTGCGCATGTGGTTCAGTTATTTAAAAAGGGTTCAAGGAGGAAGCCTGGCAACTATCGGCCTGTAAGTTTGACGTCTGTGGTAGGTAAATTAATGGAGAAAATTCTTAGAGAGAGTACTTATAAACATCTGGATAGACAGGGTCTGATCAGGAGCACTCAACATGGATTTGTGGGAGGAAGGTCATGTTTGACCAATCTGATTGAATTTTTTGAAGAGGTGACTAGGAATGTGGATGAGGGTAGCGCAGTGGATGTTGTCTATATGGACTTCAGTAAGGCCTTCGATAAGGTACCACATGGAAGGTTAGTTAGGAAGGTGCAGTCTTTAGGTATAAATTTTGAGATAGTCAAATGGATTGAACATTGGCTGAAAGGGAGAGGCCAGAGAGTGGTAGTGGATAATTGTCTGTCAGGTTGGAGGCCAGTGACCAGTGGTGTGCCTCAAGGATCTGTATTGGGCCCATTGTTGTTCGTTATTTACATTAATGATCTAGATGATGGGGTGGTGAATTGGATTAGTAAATATGCAGACGATACTAAGATAGGTGGAATAGTGGATAATGAAGAAGGTTTTCAAGGATTTCAGAGGGATTTGGGCTGCTTAGAAAAGTGGGCTGAAAAATGGCAGATGGAATTTAATGCTGGTAAGTGTGAGGTGCTTCATTTTGGTAAGAAGAATCAGAATAGGACATACGTGGTAAATGGGAGAGCATTGAGGAATACAGAAGAGCAGAAAGATTTAGGAGTAACGGTACATCGTTCCCTGAAGGTAGAAACTCACGTGAATAGGGTGGTGAAGAAGGCTTTTAGTATGCTGGCCTTTATCAATCATTGCATGGAATATAGGAGTTGGGAGGTGATGTTGAGATTGTATAAGACGTTGGTGCGGCCTAATTTGGAGTTCTGTGTGCAGTTCTGGTCGCCTAATTATAGGAAGGATATAAACAGAGTGGAGAGAGTGCAGAGAAGGTTTACCAGAATGTTACCTGGGTTTAAGCATCTAGAGTATAGGGAGAGATTGGACAGATTAGGTCTTTATTCTTTGGAGCGTAGAAGGTTGAGAGGGGATTTGATAGAAGTATTTAAGATTATGAAAGGGATAGACAGAGTGGATGTGGATAGACTATTTCCGTTAAGAGGAGGAAAGATTAAAACAAGAGGACATGAGTTAAGAATTAAGGGGCAGAGGTTTAGAGGTAACATGAGGGGGAACTTCTTTACTCAGAGAGTGGTAGCCGTGTGGAATGATCTTCCGGGAGAAATAGTGGCGGTGGAGTCAATTGTAGTATTTAAGAAAAGGTTGGACAGGTATATGGATGAGAAGAAGATGGAGGGTTATGGGCATTGTGCAGGGAGGTGGGACTAGAAAGGGGTGTTTGGTTCGGTGCAGACTAGAAGGCCTAATGGCCTGTTTCCGTGCTGTAATTGTTATGTTATGTTTTTGAAACAAAAAGGAGGGGGGTGGAGATGAAAAGCTGCTGCAATCAGTGCAAAGCTGCAGAGTACAAGCAAGGATGCAGAGTGAGAGCCAATAATTAGTGCAAGGACAGAGTGAAAAGCCTGCTAAAGATCCCTTTACAATAATGGTTTTGAGTTCCGAGTTGAGCCTGTTCAAAATCTCTGTGTTGGCTTGTTGGTGTGTTTCTCCTGAAATAGAGGGAAAAAAATGTACTGTTGTTCCCATTTCCTTCTTACAGTGAAAACATCTATCTGATAATGTTGGATCTGATTTTGTTTTTACTTTTGGGGTGTGATACTGTGTAACCTTGTGTTTATTATATTCTTCATAGTTCCAGAGCATAACTTTTCCCATGTTTCATTTTTTATCTTTATGTTGAAAACTTTTTCCCACTTTTGTTTGGGTTTATAGCTTACTTCATCATTTTCCTTCTCTTGCAGTACATGCAATTTGGGCATGTGAGAAAGTGAAAAAATTTTGGGAAGATCTAAATCAGGTATTAAATAAAATCACAAAAAGCAACATACCAAAAGATCCAGAGATCCTTCTTCTAAGTAATATAAGTAAAGAATTAGGCCTCAAACTGGATGAAGTGCAAAAAAAAAAAAAATTATTATGATAGCCTTAGCTGTAGCCAAAAAATGTATAATGTCAACTTGGAAATCACGTTGGTACATAGAAATGGTACATAGAAATGAATAAATGTAGTCCATTAGAGAAAAAAAAAACATATAATTTAAAAAATAAAGTCACATTATTTGAACAATTTTGGGAACCGTACATGGAACACAACAGAGAGGGTTTGCCTCGGACCTCCACCCCCTAAAATGATAAAATTATAAGAAGACAAAATGACTTGATCCAGTGTGTAAAAGTAGATGACACAATTTTCTTGTTTATTTTCTTTGTGTGATGACATTGTTTAATGGTTTTATTTCATTGTGTATGTTGAATGTTTATGGGTTTGGATGGGGGTAGGGAAGGGGTAGGGAAGGTAGGGGGGATAAAAGGGGAGAAAATGCCACTGTGTATATTTAAGAGGGAAATGTTTGTATGTATTTTGATTGATATGGTTCACTGTGCGAAAAATAAAAAAAAAAAATAGGGGAAAAAATCAACTCTTTGTGGTTACCTACAATAAGACACATTTCTTTGGAAAGTCACTTCAGTTGCTGATTGAAGGAAATCAGCTTGTGAGTAAGACCTTCCTCTCTGGTAATAACACACACACACACACACACACACACACACACACACACACACACACACACACACACACACACACACACACACACACACACACACACACACACACACACACACACACACTTTGAAACATTTGAAGTTTTGGGATCTTAAACCTTTGGCGTTTTTGTGATTTATTAGTAAATGGTCTTTCCAAGCTAATTTAAAGCTTGTGTGTGGGGAAAAAAAAAACATAACGATGGATATTAGTGAATTTTTGGAACATTCATCACTTGCAGAGCTGCAAAGAAAAAGAAAACAGGAACTGATATTCATTTACTAGGGAATTAAAGCTGGCTGAAGTCAAGGGTTTTATGAGGAAAATATAAATACAGAGAATTTAAGTTAAATATTGTATAAGTGAGGGAAAATTTGAAGAGGTAGACTTTTTTTCTGAGGATAAATCTGTTGAAATGCAATTGCAATTGAAAAATAATGGAGATGGATGAAGAGAGAAAAATGGAAACATGAGGCAGAGGAAGCTGAAAGAAAAGGAAATATGAGTTGGAAGAAGCTGAAAGAAGGATGTTTTTGAATTTAAAAAAATTAAGACTTAATATAGAGAGATATAGAAGATTTAGATTTAGAGGTGAATTGCCCGGGTGAATGCTGAAAGGATATTTCTGCTTGTGAAGCAATCTCGAATGAAGAGGTTGAGTATTTGAATTAAGGGGTGCCCACTTAAGAAGATGAGAAGGAAGATCTTTTAGACATTCTTGAATCTCTGCAATTTTCTTTTTCATTGAGAGTGAAAATGGTGCCATTGAACAGGGCAGAGTTCAGTAGACATTGAAACTGCTTGAGAATCAAGGAATATGTGGAGAGGGCAAGAGAGAGGTGAAAAGGCCAATCAGCACAGATCCAATTGAATTGAGGGAATGATTGAAAAGTTAATATATCTACTGGTTGTACCTTTTGCTTGCCATTAAGAAGAGAGCTGTCAGAGAAGTGCGCTGGTAGGAGAATTTTGGTACTTTCATGTCTATGCACATCAATGCAGAAGGATAACAGTACTAGTAGTCAGATATCATTGAGTGCATGAGTGGTTCCCAATTACTCTGAAATAAGTATCTTGTATCTTTTCTATTGTCCTAACTGTGTAATGGTTGGCATGTCTTTCACAGTTAATTTAAATGAAGCTACCTATCTGCAATGAAAAGATAAATGAATAGAACTAGAGGACAGTAGAGCACAGAAACAGGGCCTTCAGCCCTCTAGTCACTGCCAAGCTATTATTCTGCTTGTCTCATTGACCTGCAACCAGTCCATATCCTTCCATACACCTCCCATCCATTGTCTAAATTTTTCTTAAATGTTAAAACTGAGCTCACATTCACCACTTCAGCGGGCAGTTCATTCCATACACCCACCACTCTGCATGAAAAGGTTCTTCCTAAAGTTCCCCTAAACTTCTCCCCTTTAATCCTTAACCCATGTCCTTTGGTTTTTTTATTCAACTAACCACAGTAGAAAAAGTCTACTTGTATTTACTTTATCTAAACCCATCATTTTGTATACCTCTATCAGATCTCATTCTTCTTTGCTTTGGCACAGTGGTTCCCAACTAGTGAACCACAGCCTACCGCTGGACCAAAGCATGTCCCAGGTGAGGCACAGTGACTTCCTAACCGACTGAAGTCAGGGTGGGTCTGAAGTCATATCTCAGTCCTCCTGGGTTACCCTGGATGGGGTGGCTAGCAGTCTGCCACTGAGGTCAGTGAGGTCATCTGGCCATCTCACAATATAAGGGGCTTGCTACTCAGCACTCAGTAAAAGGTCCTATCAGACTTCCACACAAGGCAGATTCAGACTGATTCAAAAGTGTGTGTTTTCTGTGGTCTTACTGCTTGTCATTTTTCACTTCATTCAAGATTCAAGAGCCTCCTGCTTTAAGGTAAGAAATATGATATATTTATCTTCTAAAGTTGGATATTAATTATTTTTGCAAAACTTTCATTGGAGTTCAACCCTGGATGGGATTGCGTGACTGTAGAATATGTAACAAGTTTACTTGACTATTACTACACCAAAGTGCATTGGCTATCAATAGAAAATATTATGGCATGAATGTTTGAACTATGAAAAGTGTTGCAGTTCTTCTTGAAGATGCAATAAAATTATGAACAGGAAACCTGCTTTGATGAAAAGCTGCGGATATTTAACCTTGTCTACTTTGTGGGTATTTTCGCTCAATTGAACAAATTGAATTTCAGGCTGCAAGGCAAGGACACAACTCTCATTCAGGTTGTTAATGCTCTCAATGCATTTTTTTAAATGCTTGAAACTGGAAACACAAGACTGAGGGAGGGAACATTGCCATCTTTGAATCTCTTTCAGCAGTAGCTGTTAGTGGAATTGATGCTGATGTTGCAAAGGAAATTGTCTGGCATCTCGGCTGCCTTTGAGTAGAATTCTTGCATTACTTCCCAGAAATCAGCCAAAAGTACTGGCACTGGTAGCGAACAACTTTCTTGTTAAAGTCAACCAAGTCCCTGATGATCTGTAAGATGTACTCATTAATGTGTTTTAGACTGCAATGTCGGGAAAATTGCTGGAAAAAAAATAAAATAATTACTGCCCGTGTAGTTGTACACACTGAGCGCCTTTTAAGACTGCAAGTACCTGAGTGCAACAGTCCTGGTGGTTGGATGTGCAGTAGAATGCATGACTGTCAATGAATTTTTCCTGTACGATTTACCTTGTAGACTTCCTCCAAAAAGTTGTAGGTTAAATCATAGTGCAGGAATTGACTCAAATTCCTGCACATTTCTTTTTAGACTGCCCGTTTAGCGGCAAAATTCCTTGATTGTGCCATTACACACCTGCAGTCTAAAAACCATAATTGACTTCAAAACAATTTTGAATGTAGAGATATGTTTGAGATTATATCTATCTCTGAGTTTTGGGCAAAAATGATGGATAGTTACCCCAACATTGTAAAGATATGTCTTCAGAAGATCCTGCCCTTCACAACCACTTATCTTTGTGAATCAGGCTTTTCAATGTTGCTGCAGTTTAAGACAAAGGCATTTAAACTGCATTTAAGTGGAGACAGATCTCAGGTGTGCATTACCTAAAACAGAACAAAGGATGTGGAAATTGGTAAGAAACTTCAGGAACAGGGATCTCATTAAAGTGGATGGAGCTTTGATTTTGATTGGAATATTTTTGTTCAGTGTATCTTGCAGAGTTTTTTTCTTGTTCTGTAAAAATGTTAAATAAAATACTTTAATTAGATAAAGATGTGTTTTGGATAGAGTTACCTTTGACTTGAAAATATTGCTCAGTCATTACTACTAGTGGGCAACAGCATGTTAGGCCAGAAGCCGGGTGGGCATTTGACCAAAAAAGGTTGAGAACCATTGCTCTAGGAAATAAATTTTTAACCTGCTTAACCTTTCCCTTAACTCAGTTCCTCAAATCTGACAACATCTTAGTACTGCAAATCTTCTTTACACTCTTTCAATTTTATTGATATTTTTTCTTATAGTTCGCTGACCAAATCTGCACACAACACTCCAAATTTGGCCTCACCAATGTCTTATACACCTTCACCATAACATTCTCAACTCCTATGCTCAATACTTGGATTTACAAAGGCCAATATGTCAAAAGGTCTCTTTATGACCTTATCGACCTGTGATGCTACTTTCAGAGAATTATGTATCTGTATTCCCAGATCCTTCTGAGACCTCAGTGCCCTACCATTGTAAAAGTAAACATCTTTCAAAGTATATTTTTGTAATCATATTTAATGTAAATGGTTTTTAATTGCACACATCCTCAATGTTTATTAAATAAATGACTTTCCAGAAAAGATTTTTTTTTAATTTAAACATATGGCACAGTTAGTGTACAATACTATTACAGCACCAGTAGCCTAGATGCTGTCTCTAACTGTCTCCCTGGATTTCCTCTGGGTGCTATGGTTTTCCACCACATTTCAAAGAAGTATGGGGATAGTAGGTTAATTGGTATATTGGGCAGCATGAGCTCATAGGCAGGAAGGGCCTGTCAGTATGCTGCATCATTCATTAAAATTAAATAAATATCAGGAACATTTACAGATGGATAGTATGTCTGAAGCCATCAGGGCAACCTAAGGGCAGGGCCTCAGAATTGATTACCTGAGGCTAACTCACCATCAGCTCACTGCTCCACTTTGTGGAAGAATGGTTGGCATGAGATGCTGCCATAAAACAGCTGCATAAGGTAATTGCATCCATGGCAAATAGTTCAATCAAGAGGATACTTGAATATATACATTCCAGATCAAAGAAGCAAGTGGAAATACTACTCTTAATCAGAAAAAAAAAATTCCACTTTTCTCTCTCTGCAGGTACTGGTTATCCTGATGCATTATTCTAACATTTTCTTTTTTTTATATTCATGCCAAATATATATATTTGTATAGTATTGATGTTCCTTTCATCCACACTGACAAAAAACTAAAGGGAGATCTGAGGGTGTTGATGGAATATGGAGACCATAGGATGCTCTGGAATTGCTTGTCCATTCAGATTGCTTGATTTTTGGATAGACATAGTGAGCTGAAATGACCTCCCCGTATTTTATTAAAATATGGAAATATTGGAAAATAAAGGAATTCAGCTCAAGAAGTATTCAGATGATGTCATAAAGCAGGACAATGATCTCTTATGCCATGGAGAAAGAAAACCCATTTTGAGGGACATTGAAGTAGATAAATGATTCCATGCAAAGCTTTAATTTGCATTGTCAATTTTACATTTCAATAACCACCAATTCTTTCACACAGTGCTCGAAAGGCAGATAAAACCCAGTTTTCAAGCTCTGTGTAAAAAGTGCTTCTGATTGTTTAGGAGTCTGATGGTGGAGGGGTAGCAACAGTTCCTGATCCTGAGTACGAGTCATGTGGCACCTAGACCTCTTCCCTGAGAATTAGAGTAATCAGTAATTGTATACTTCTGAAACTGCTGCAATATAGATTTCTGCAGCAATTTTTGGTGCAAGTTGCCCACATTAGAGGGCGCACAAAATCAGTGAACCGGTGCAGACTCGAAAGGCCAACATGGCCTGTTTCTGCTCCGTAAATGGTTATATGGTTATATATCTGAGACTTTGGTGTCATGTCATATTAATTAGCCATTCCTTGGGGGGTGGGGTGGGGGGGGGGATCGCATTTCTGCTCTGCATCAAGCTTCTCTCCAGCAAAGACATAAGTAACATAGTTATTAATAGAAATATGGAATTGAATAAATTTAATTTAAAACACAAACAGATAGACTTTTTTTTAAGATTATGGGAATTAAAGGTTAACTAAAACAGGCAGGGAGGTGGAGCTGAGTCCAAGGCTAGATTAGCCATGATATTGAATGGTGGAGTGGACTCGATGGGCTAAATAGCTTACTGCTTCTATTTACCATTTTCTTATTGAACTTGAAATGAGACACAACGCACAGTCAATTTTCAATCAATGCACTCCATGCCCCTCACATTCTTCCCCCTGCCCAAAGTACCTGTGCTTAACTTTGCACAGATACTGGTAGAGAAATCTATGACAGGATCTCCTGAAGTTCTCGCACTCAGAAAAATAGCCTTTGACTTATGAATGTGTTAATCAGTGTGGGGATTTGTGGATTCACACAGCTCTATAGTCTATGATGCTCTAGACCTGTGGTTGAGGTTAAGGTTGGCTTTAGAATTCTATCTTTTAGTGCACTATGAACTGGTAAATCCTGGATATATGTCAGCTGGCAGTGATAAATGAAAACAAGCCTCTCCACAGCAGGTTGATACCTTGCAAATAATTCATCTTGCCTCTTCCATCCAAGATCCGGTCCAATATTGGCAATCATTCATTGTATTTCATCTCCATTATTACCATTCAACATGAATATTTTTGATAAATCCTTTCCCAGTTAAAAAAAAATAGTTGATGCAAACTATTTGTTCCTGTATTTGACTGACTTCCAACGATTTCCAGTTTCAGATTTGGGTTCAGGGAATTCAGAAACCACTAACCACTAGTTAAATCATCTTTACAATCCCCACTCATTCAGCCAAACACACCCGAGCTGGAACTTGTAGCCAAATACTATACTTGGTTTGAGATACACTGGCACTTTCCTTAAGTTTTAGACTCCACTGCACCCAATCCATGTTCTTTTCAATGTTAACATTTCCCACAACAATCTTTTTATATATATAACAAATCATCTGATTCAGTTGGCTTTGTTCCAGGAGCAGGCTGTCTGTGCAGAAACTATTTTATGCTTGGACTGAATATATTGGAATGTTAGGCTTGGATCATAAATTCTGCACAAATGAAAGTAACTTGGTGCATTGAAATTCTGTGTTTGAATGAGATATCCATAACCCTGTATATCAGACAATAGCAAGATAGTCTGAACTAGTGCAGATGAAGCCTGTAATTCAGTAGCATTTATCTAGTTAAAGTTTACTTGTGATTCTTATACCACCATATCTTGTTTATGGATTATATTTCTGGTATTTGGGATATCTTTTAGTACAAATATTTTATTTGTATGTATGGGTTGTCGACAAAAAGCATGATGGGCTGTCAGAAGAGAAAAGTATTTTACACTGAGAACATAATGACTCCGAATTTTGGTTTATGCCTTTCCTTAAATCAGCACAAATATGAATATTTGCATATTTTCATTTTTCGCATGTGGCTGTTTATCAGTAGCACCAGTCATAATTCCATATGTTCTACCCTATGTTTCCTCTGGGTGAACAACAATGCTGTTCGGCTTTACTGGGGCACATAGCTCCTTATTTAGGAATACACAGGACCTTGTTGATGTTTGACCATCTGTCAGTGTGACAATGAAATTACCCTCCATGGAGACATTCTCTTTTAATCTGGGTAATTTCATTTATTTTACATGTCACCATCTTCTCAGCTGTATTTCCCTCTTCAGTAGTCAAAGGATGGAGTTTAATTGTTTTATTTTTTCCCCTTTTAACACTTCAGTATAAAACCTTCAACTGAATGTGCTATATGAAACTCTATTCAATTCCACATATTGATTGGTTTTGCTTGCAGGGCATCTGAGCTAAACACAGAATGAAAGCACAGGTTATTTAACAATGATGTATTTTGGAGCAGTGGCTTCGATCTGATATTACTGGCTTGGCTTGCAGAATAAGTGGAGAGAGCATCCAGGCTGGGTTTGATAAATGTGGTTGTACTGAAACTCTATAAATATATAAATCAGCTCAAAGAAGGATACCATACATCTGCACACGATTTGGAGATAGTTATTTGCCAATGCCATCCATATTTAGCACGTAAGCTTGATTAATATGAATGTCAACAATCAGTTAAAGAAAATCAGAATATGCGTGGCTGCCAAAAATACTTCCATTACTTCATTGAGGTTTAAGATTTCCAATACCCTCAGGCAAATTGCAGAATATTTTGCTCATGCCAAGCCTCCAGCAGCATTCTGTCATGATCTAAGTCACTGTGATAATCAGAGAAACATTGATTCAACATGTTCTCGCTCTGTATTGATCTTAACGGTGGTGGTGGTCGTGATGGGAGGACAGTGGGGGTTGCTTTGGGAGGCATAATGATGAGCTATCTAACTATATTGACAGGCACACATTGTGGAGCAGCTCAAATGCCTGGGAAATTATAGTGTAATGATAAAAATGTTGCACTGTAATGGAGATCACTCATGAAGTTTCTGCTTCAATATAATCATTTATGATTTGAAGGGATCATGACTAAGTCACATGATTTCAATGCATTTAGGTGAAACAAACATTATTTGCAACAGCTTAATTTGAACGGTTTCTCCCTTGGAGATCAGTGAAGAGGACATTTCTACCCTTTTAGGATTGTTTACATAATCTTGGGTTCATAACGATGGCAATGGCATCAATGGCAAGTAATACCCCAGGAAACATGCAAACAAAGAATTCTACCATATTTATCCCCTGACAATGCAAAATGTAACAAAATATTATCATTTTGTTGATCGGACTTGTCAGCCACAAACGAGCCTGCAGCTGACGTGGACATTTACCCCCTCCATAAATATTCGTCCGAGAAGCCAAGCCAAAGAAACAATACTGTCACATTGGCAAACCGAATACAATAAAATTCACCATTTGGCATTTTGAAACAAAAAAATAATAATTTAAGCATCGGCTAAGAAGTTTTCTTTAAGCCCTTGTGGTGCGGTTAGTGCAGCAGTTATTACAATGGCCGTGACCTAGGTTTAAATCCAGCACTCTTTGTAAGGAGTTTGTATTTTCTCACCCTGTCTGCACAGGCTTCCACCAGGTGCCCCAGTTTCCTCCCACCGTCCAAAATAAAATGTATGAGGTTTACAAATTAATTGGTGTATTTGGCTAGCATAGGCTTGTGGACCAGAAAGGATTTCCTGACTTTGTCATATATTTCAAGTTACCTTTTGAAATTTTTCCTAAAGATCTTCCTTGTTGGAACTATGGTAGAACAATGGTTGCGGAAGTGATTGTTTAAAGAGTTGGATGGGATCCAGGATTCTACTGGGTATATAAAATTTTATTATTCAAGCAGTAGCAAGAGATCCATCTCATTTCATACCTCATTCTTACAGTGGCTAGGAAGTGCATCAATCTCTAGAAAACAACTAATATCTGACTGGAAGTTAAAACAAAAAAGCCCAGAAGTACTCAAAAATGTCAGGAAAGAAACCAAGTTGGCATATTGGATTGATGGGTTCTCATGAAAATACTAAATCACATCTACACGATGAGCTGCTCTAGATAAGTTCCTTATCAATGAGGTACCTCAAGATATTTACGGCAGAGTGTTTTGCAATGGGAATAACATTCATTGCTGAGCTGTTAGATTCTCTATTGTTTCTGACAGTCATTGACTGATACCTAAATGTTGTGAATGCTATTGGTCACTTCAAGTTTATTTGTCATACGATTGTACCAGTAAAACCTGATGAAACAGCATTCTCTGGTCCACATTTCAGAACAGTTCAAAACACACATACAGAAAGATCACACGTAAAGACAAATAATATGTATACACAGTACATATTTACATATATTAAAATAATTTTTTTAATAAATGTAGAGTTAGGAAGAATTCTTTTAAAAGACATTCAGCAGTCTCATTACCTGACACTGATCAGCCAATACCTGATGAAGCTATTCCTCAGCCTTGTGGTTCTCGCTCTGATATTCTGTATCTGGTAATAGCCTAAATTTGGTAACTTTCCTTAGTGTCTATCAATCAGCGGAACTCACATCAACAGTGATGAAGTGTTTTGTAAGGCTAGTGTTGAAGCATATCAGCTCCTGTCTAAGCAGTGACATGGATCTGTTCCAATTTGCCTATCATAGCAACAGGTCTATGGCAGATGCCATCTCACTGGCTCTACACAAATCCATGGAGCATCTGGACAGTAAAGATGCTTTCATCATGATGTTCTTTATTGATGACATTTTGACATTTAACACCATCATCCCCTCAAAACTGATCAGCAAACTCCAAAATCTGGGACTCAATGCCCCAATGTGTAATTTTATCATGGATTTCCTCTCCTCCAGACCACAATCAGTGAGAATTATTAAGAACATCTCCTCCACAATCTCCATCAGTACTGGAGCACCACAGGACTACGTTCTTAACTCCCTGCTCTACTCACTTAACACCTATGACTCTGTGGCTCGGTACAACAACACATCGTTTGCAAATTCACTGACAATACAATAGAAGTAGATTATATTTAAAAAAAGGGAAATTTAGTCAGCATATAGGAAGTAGATCGAAAACTTGGCTGAATGATGCACCAACAACAACCTCACACTCAATGTCACCAAAACCAAGGAACTGATTGTTGACTTCAGAAAGGGAAAACTGGAAGTGTACACCCCTGTGATCGTTGGCAGATTAGAGATGGAGAGGGTGAGCAAATTTAATTTCTTGGGAGTCACTTTCTCAGAGGCTCAACACAAAGAAAGCACCTCTACTTCCTCAGGAGTTTGCGTAGATTTTGTATGACATCGGAAACCCTGACAAATTTCTACAGGTTAGTGGTAGAAAGTGTACTGACCAGTTGTATCTGGTATGGGAAGACCAATATCCCTTAGTGTAAAGCCCTCCAAAAGGTGGTGGTTACAACACAGAATTTCACAATTAAAACCCTCCCCACCATCGAGAACATCTACAGGGTCCACTGCTGTCGGTGAGCAGCAGAAATCATCAAGGATTCACATACACACCACATGCTCTGTTCTTGCTGCTACCATCAGGAAAAATGCATGGATGTAACAAGACTCGCACCATCAGGTTCAGCAACAGCTACTGTTGTGATAGAGTGCTACCACCAGGAAGCATTGGAGATGGAGTGTGTAGCAACTAGGGAATGTTCCATCTTGAGAATGTTGTTACACCTTTAGCAGATTCAAGATGGCTGTCTTCCCATGAGGTCTGCATATGCATGTTCTGTTATTAGTGCTGGTTGCTTAGTTAATAAATCTACTTGTTCTAAAAAAAAACTCAAGTTTCTTTATTGTAATGAACGAAACATCACATGGTACCAGGAGTGGAAGAAACAACCAAGTTCTGCCATACACAGGAGTGAAAAAAAAACCCACGGTGTGCATAGCGAGTAACAGTTGATATCAGCAGAGAAAATATGGAGGGTTTAAAGGATCCTAATGCTGTAATTTGGATTGGGAATATCAACCACAGAGGAGGCTGTTTAAGCTGCAAGTGATTAGAATTGATAGCCAACTGGATACACAGAAGATTTCAATGCTACTTACCATGTCAGGACCTCAAGCTCTGGAGGTTTTCAACACATTTGTTTTTGCCAAGGCAGAAGACCAGAGCAAATTTGACTAGGTTAACAAGATGTTTACTGAAGACTGTTCACCAAAGAAAAATTAAACTTTCTAGAGGTATGTGCTTCACTCATGCACACAGCTGCAGGGAGAGAGCTTTGATACTTTTATCACAGACTTGAAACTAAAAGCAAGAACATTCAAGTTTGGATCGCTGCAAGATTCAATTGTCCATGATCAAATTGTGTTTGGAATTATTGATAAGAAAGAGAGAGAGAAATTGCTGTGAGAGACAGAGCTTACCTTGGCAGCAACTGTGAAGATATGCCATGCCAGTGAATTAGATCTGCATCACATGAAAAAGTTTGGTGATTGTGTAAAAGCCAGTGAAAATGAAGGCATAGTTCAGGCCACAGTGTCTAAACATGCACACAAACAAAAAATGAGATAGAAGAATCAACAAAAAAGATGGAGAGGCATTCAATTGTAAATGATGCAGTATGAAGCATGCACCAAAGCAATATCCAGCTTATGGGAAAGTCTGTAGCATGCAAAGAGCAGAATGATCATGAAAGAATGTTTTTTCCAAAAGGAAACAAAACAGAATTAAAAGTGTATACACTATAGAAGAAATTGATCTCAGTGATACACATTTCATGGGCATGGTGGTATATGAAGTTAACAGTGTTGAGGAGGATAAATGGACTGTGTCATTGCATACAAATGGAACAAATGTTCCTTTCAAGTTAGACACAGGGGCAAAGGTCAATTTGATCTGTGAGTGCGACATTAAGACAAATCCTCTACTGCTCAAAGTATAGAATGGACAGAGCATCAACACAAAAGTACAGGTAAACTCAAGGTGAATGTTAAAGAGCACCACCCCAGGTTCACAGTCGTCCCAGATGGACATTATTTACTGCTTGGTGACAAAGCATGTGAAAGACTTAAACCTAGTCAAGGGGGTGTAATTGTGACCATGCACAGAACAGTGTAGAGGAAATACAGGATCAATTTCCTGACATCTTCAAGGGGTTTGGAGTTCTACCATTCACCTATAAGATACAGTTAAAGGAGGATGCACAACCACTGATGTATGCCCCGAGGTGGGTTCCAGCACCACTAAAAAAAAAGCTCAAACAGAACATGGGCAGGTGAAGTCACTTGGAGGTCATAAAGAAAGTGGCGGAGCCCACAGAATGGGTGAATTCAATGGTATGTGCCAAAAAGAAGAACGATGAACTACACATGTGCATGGACCCAAAAGGTTTGAATGCCAAAATAAAGAGGGAACATCATCAGAATCCAACCAGGGATGAAATCACAAGTGAGATGACTGGTGCAAAGTTTTTCACTAAATTGGCTACTGGCAAATAAAAATGCATGAAGATAGCTTGAAATATTGTACATTTAATACACTATTTGGCTGATGCTCCAGTTTGAGGATGCCTTTTGGAATTTCTCCAGCTCTAGAAGTGTTCCACAGAACAATGATGCACATTATAGAAGGTATAAATGGGGTATGTGTGTATATGGATGACATGGAAACATCACAGCTACTACCCCTCAACCATCAGATTCTTCATCAACAAATTCAATCAGTGACTAATTTAAAAACTCTTAGTTTTGAACTTTATTGATTATTTTCTCTCTGTATTGCACAATATGTTTGTTTACATTTGTTTCTTTATTTACTTGTGGACATTGAGTACAGTTTTTTTTTTGCACTACCAATAAGTGGTAACTCTGCTTCATCACAGAAATAAAGAATCTCAGAGTTGTATGTGATGTCATGTATGTACTCTGACAATAAATCTAAAACCTGAAATTTGCAATTCATATATTCATTCATTCAGATGCCTTGCCACTCGCTGTGGGCAATGATGTCTCTCTATCCATCACAATCTCTGACCTCTGAATTGTAGTTGTTGCCTCCCCTGTTCTCCTTCAGCTAAGGCTCCATCTTTCAGTTGAGACCATAGTTGATGTTGAGTTCATGATTATACAAGAGAAAAATACTGAAGTGGTTTTCCGTGACCTTCTTTGGTTGCAGCGTCCATACCAAATGGGTATCCTTGGCCATTGACCAGCAGATTAAGCTGCCCACCATTTTTAGTTTTACAATCATAAATTCCAATTTGTAGAATCTGCTTGTAAAAATCATTCACCATCTGCAATCCATGCATTCATGGGACCCTGATTGGGAGGCTAAACAGGTACTAAACCTTACCCAAGTGTTATCTGTAGGCTATCGGATGGAAGGAGCACCTTACACCTCCTTTTTCTGAGCAATTGCAGAGCACAGACACCAACAGTTCATAAATGCATATATAAAAATAAATAAATATTGCTTAATAAATAGCAGCATCTCGGAATATGCATTAATATGCCTCATTAGGCCTGGGTTTTGTTTTGCTAAATCTGTTCTCAGTCTATCCCATTTAATATAGTGACATTTCAGGAGGATTTATCACCAACAACCAATAATATTGTGTGAAGATCTATCTGCCACACTATGGACAAGTAGTTTTTTCCTTTACTCATCATCTATCACACACTTCTGCACCTGCACATCTTGTTCAGTGGCAGTGTCACAGCTATGCTTGCGATGGTCTGTGAGAGTATTCTTATTGATTTTTACATTTATAGTTCAACATGGAGAAGCAATTGTCCATCAGCTGAGAAAGCCAATAACTTATAATGACCAGGAGCATGCCTTCAGTTTTTATCCTGAAGTCAGGACGTTTCTTGACTAGTCATTGTTTTCCCTCTACTAGTTTTCAGCTGAGTGAACTGAGTCCCACAGGAGACTGCAGATGCTGAAAACTGAGGCTAAACACAATCTGCTGAAGGAACTTAGTGGATTAAGCAGCATCAATAGGAGAAGAAGTATGGCTGACGTTTCAGGTCATAACCCGTCATTGAGACTCATCAAGTCCAGATGGCTCGAAACTTAAACCATTCTTTTTCTCTCACTGATGCTGTGTGATTCACTGAGTTCCTTCAGCGGAAGCTCCAGCTTTTTGAGGATCACGTATGATTAGGCAGAATGTTCATTTGACTTGCTTGGCATCCAAATTTATGTCAATTGATCCTTTTGTTATTACTCTTGTGCAACAATTTACTCAGTGTATGATGTCTTCGTCGGTTTGGAGGTTTTTTTGTGTTTCTCTGTCAGGCTGAACAAAGATGGCAGATTTACGTTCCCAATGAACATAAGTTAACCAAATGAGATTTTATTTCATTAAAGTAATCAATTATCCAGCAAGATAGGAGGCACTAACTGGCTATGCCACTCAAATAACGTATCAAACGCGTATGTTTTTGGAGGTTGGGAGGAAACTGGAGCACCCAGTGGAAACCCATGCATGTCACAGAGAAAATGTACAACCTCCTATAGACCGTATCAGTTTCAAACCTGGGATGTTGGCTCTGCAATAGCATTATGTAAGTGTATGATGAAGTAAAAATTGCTGAAGATCTTAGCAACTTTTATTCCTTTCAAATTATGTGATTTTATTTATTGGGAATGAAGTAAGATTTTCTTCTAACCTTCCACTTGTGAACAACAGTGAAGAAAGTTGTAGGTGCTAGCCACTTGCTGATGGAGAATTAAAGCACTTTTTATTTTCTAATTTTTATTGTTGCAGGCACATTTTTTTTTAAAACCTCTTGAGCTTTTGACTGTCCCATTAACAAAAATAAAACATAAGACAGATTAGGTTTTGCCTTACAAAATTCTGCTCTGTTGGAACTGATTATTAAATTAATTCGCACTGATTTCATTAACAGTGATACTGACATTTGTTTCTCTGTTTAAATTTCATCTGTGCAACACACTAGAACATAAAATCATGGATAAAGATTTTATGTGGTGACTTCATATCATTTATATGTATATGTATCTATGCATGTGTGTGTGTGTGTGTGTGTGTGTGTGTGTGTGTGTGTGTGTATATATATATATATATATATTTCTTTCTTCTTTGGCTTGGCTTCGCAGATGAAGATTTATGGAGGGGTATATATATATATATAAAGTCTAATCATAAAGATTTTTCAGTTTGAATGTTCTGATTCGGTTTTAATATTGCTTTAATTCTTCATTCTAATTTTTGAGATGGCATCTTGAGAACTTTTTTTTATTAATAGAATTTGCTTCTTGGTAGGAATTCCAAAATTGTTAGCCCGTTGCAGAATACGATGAGAGCTATCTTTTTTTGAAAATTTGCAGCTGGAAAGGTAGTGATGCTCCAAGTTTGTTGAGGACTTTCAGAAATTAAAGTAAAACAATAGATTTTTGAAATAGGTGGCTTGCAGGACGTTGTGATCCCACAATATCTCAATGCTATCTCCTTGGTGTCCCTGCTCAGAGCATAACTATCTTTTTCTTTATTTCTCTACTAAGCTGTACTTTTTATCTAGGCAGTAAAGGGCATGGACTTAGGGCACTACAATAGCTTACATGGATGCTGTCTAATGTAATCAGAATGTACTAGTGCTGAGTGATTAGCAACAATTCTGTTAATATTAGCTGTGGTGGGGGTACTTGGCTCTATTTTTGGAAAGGCTGTAAAAATTGTAAAATATATATGAGAGAATGGCAGAAGGAAAGTGAGACATGGACACAAACATGGGGATGAAACATAAGGAGCAACAGAGCAGGAATATGAAGTCTGAGCAAAATTAAAACCACAAAGAGAAAAAGTGAATCATTAAATTAAAGGAATAATTGAAATGAAAAAAAAAGTCAAGATAATAACTCAGGGGTGGCCAAACCACGACTCGCAGGTCACATGCGGGTCTTTGACATGTAATATGCGGCTCGTGGCAATACCTTACATGCGGGGAGGGTAGCTGTCGGCAGTGGGAGGGTACGTATCAGCAGCAGGGAGGGTAGGTGTTGGCAGCAGTGAGGGTAGGTGCTGCCAGCGGGGAGGGTAGGTGTTCACAGTGGGGAGGGTAGGTGTTGGCAGCGGGGAGGGAAGATGTCGGCAGTGGGGAGGGTAGGTGTCTGCAGTGGGGAGGGTAGGTTTCACCAGTGGGAAGGGTAGATATCGGCAGCTAAGTCAGGGCAGGGGTAGCTGGTGCGGGAGAGTGGGATAGGGGCGGCTGGCGTGGGACGTTGGGGCTGGAGCGGCTGCCCCTACCCCAAAATCCCATGCTGGCTGCCCCTATCCCGATGTCCCACGCCGGCCACCCATGCCCCGTCATCCCTCATCAGCCGCCCCAGCCCCAGGAGCTGGCATTTGCTCCACGGCACCTCTCCCCGCTGTGGTCCTTTAAGGTGACAGAACAGCGCCTTCGGCACTGCCACCTGAAAGGTCCACACCCACAAGGCTCTGGAGCCGCATTTCCCAGGAAAAATCACCTGAAAGGGGCTCCACAGGTGCATTATCTGCTTCCGAGCACCTGAAAGCAGCTAAAGGGGCAAGAGAGAATAACTTAACGTTTGGTGTATAGACTTGATTAGAAAAATATATTTTCCCAAATTGCTCCCTTTGAAACAATGGTTCTTCACTATCTGCAGTGTATCAGCATTTTGCAAATGGATGATTTGCAAGACAAGGATTGGAAAGTACTTTTCCCAACAAAACTGTAGCGGGGTTGGCAACCTCCCATGCCGGCCATCCCAGCCCCATAGTCCCTTGCCAGCCACCCCAGCCCTGATGTCCTGCACCGGGGGGCTGTCAGGCAGCGGGCTGTTGGGTAACCAGGTAGCAGGGAGGTGTCTGTCAGGCACTGAGATTTGGGTCACTGGCCGATTGTCATCAGTCCGCCCCCTGCTAGGCACCTGAAAGCTGCTAGCCTCTTTCAGACTCCTGCTTTCATGTGTTTTGGGGGAGTGCTCGAAAGTGGAGAATATACCTCCCCGAGGTGGGTTGAGAAGTACACTTCGGTTTTGGGTTCTCTGCTTTCAGGTGGCCTTCCGACAGCCGCTTTCAGGTACTTTAGGCGGCTTTACATTTGGGTATTATGGTGACCTGAAAGAGGTTAACGATAGTATTAGTGGGTGTGGCTTGCGATCGCGTGATTGCTACGGCTCTCAAACATCTGAAGTTTATGGTATGCGGCTCTTATATTAAGCAGGTTTGGCCACCCCTGTAATAACTGTTAAACATTATTGCTATTTCTATTACTGAGATTTGGTTGCAGGAGGAGCAGGATTGGAATCTCAATCTCAATGTTCCAGGGTTCTATTGAGGGCAAGGGAGGAAAAGAGGAGGTGTGGCATTGTTAGTCAGGGAAAATATCACAGCTGTGAATAGACAGCACAGCCCTGAGGACTCATCTTCAGAGGCCATACGGGTGGAGCTGAGGAACGGGAAGGGCATGAGTACAATAATACATATTATAGACCACCCAATAGTCCAAAAGATTTGAGGGAGCAAATCTGTAGGGAGATAGCAGACAGGTGCTGGAAACAGAAAGTTGTGATAGTAGGAGATCTTAACTTTCCATACATAGACAATGACTCTCATACGGTAAAAGGACTGGATGGGTTGGTGTTTATTAAATATGTACAAGAAAGTTTTCTAGATCAATATGTAGAGGTACCCACAAGTGAATAGGCAATACTTGATTTTTTAGGGAAACAGGTCAGGTGGCAGAAGTATGTGTAAGTGAGCATTTTGTGTCCAGTGACCATAATACCATTAGTTTTAAGTTAATTATGGAGAAGGATTGGTCTGGTCCTCAAATTGAGGTTCTGAATTGAAAAAAAGGCCAATTTTGAGGAAATGAGGAAGGATCACAGAAGAGTTGATTGGAATAAATTATTTTCTTGCAAGGATGTATCCAGCAGGTGGAAGGCCTTCAAAGATGAAATTTTGAGAGTACAGAGATTGTATTTTCCAACCAAGAATAAGGGCAAAGTTAACAAACATAGTGAGCCTTAGTTTTCAAGGGATATTGGAGAGCTGGTTAAGAAAAGGAGGGGGCTATATATACACTATAGATAACAAGGAGGAAATGAGCTAGTTGTAGAGTTTAGAAAATATAAGAGAATGTTTAAGAAGGAAATTAGGAAGACAAAAAGAAGACCTGAAGGTGCTTTGGCAGATGACGTGAAGGAAAATCCAAAGGGTTTCTATGAGTATATTAAAAATAAAAGGATAGTAAGGGACAATATTGGACCCCAAGAAAATCAGAATGGTCACTATGTGTGGATCCTCATGAAATGGGGGAG